>NW_027527388.1:914117-978514 GCF_008692635.1 Crocuta crocuta | reverse complement strand
AAGCATATTTTTTAATGAAATGAGTGTAATTAGAAAGAAAAAAAGTAACCATAAAATATTTAAAGATATATTCCTCTGCAAGTCACAGGTGAGATGTATGGAGTAGGATTCTACTACTTTTCATTACAAAGCTATTTATTAAATCTCATTTTTAATAACATTTGTGCATCAATTTCATAAAAACTATAATACATTGATTTTAAAATGAAAATATAAATATACATCAATACACATAATAATTAAAATCCTTTGATGGCTTCAATTTACCATCACGACTTAATAGAAGTACCCAGGCTTTTATTACTTGATTCTTATGAATGTTCCCTCTGTATCATTTGGTTGCCACTCAAATTTCCAGTGAAGAAATTTCTTTTTGTTTAAATTTGTTTAATGTTTTATTTATTTCTGAGAGAGAGAGAGACAGTGTGAGCAGGGGAGGGCCAGAGAGAGAGGGAGACACAGAATCTGAAGCAGGTTCCAAGCTCTAAGCTAGCTGTCAGCACAGAGCCCAATGTGGGACTTGAACCCATGAACCATGAGATCATAACCTGAGCTGAAGTCGGACACTTAACCAACTGAGCCACCCAGACGCCCCTCCAGTTAACAAATTTCTAAACAGAATGATGCAGCTTTAGTAGGAACAGGTTACACTAATGTCAGTTTCATCATTTTATTAAAAAGAGTTTTCAACACTTCTAATCACCTTTGCTCCTTATATCTCCTTTCCAGGGACACTTCTCAGCTTAGGTTTTTAAATTTGTTAAAACTATTTCATCTCAGGTTGTTTCCTTGATTCGGTAGATTTTTATGTATCTCTAATCTTCATTTCATTTTTTCCCTTGGCTTTTGAACTCTCTCTCATTCCCAGTTTATATTCTTTTCCCAAGGTTGCCTTCCTTGGGTGAACATAACTTGTGCTATAACTTGTAATTGAGCCTGCAATACTCTTTATAGCTCAGTTGTAAGCCTGTCATAAGCAGGACCAAATCAAAAGAAGTTGTAGTGCCAAATTCTATAGTTAATTTGTTTTTAAGGACTAGTGCTGTCATTAACCCATAAAGAAGTTTTCAAAAGTAAGGAAAACTTCTAAGAGGTAAAGTAGTATATTTCTTACTCAGAAATGCAACTGTATATTTATTTAATAAAAGGAATGACACTGTCTTGTTCAGGTGTTATATGGAATGTTTATTATTCAAAAAGCTACTTAAAAAATTCTGCTAAATATATTAATTGAGATTTAAGTGTGCAAGTGAACACAGTAATTACAGTTTAATGTAACTAAATCTTATACTTCTTAAATAAACTTAATGGAAAATATTTCATTTTGCCCAGTCAACAAGTACAATTTGAAAAATGTCAGCCGCTAATGAAACCTAGTGTCCAACATGAAAACAAATGAGGTACTTTTCTTGAAACCAAATACACTGGGGGAGGAGTCAACATGGCAAAGTAGGCGGGCCTGAATTTCCTTCATCCCTCAGATACAGCAGTATTGAGGTAAGAAGCCTTGGAATTCCAGGAATCTGGGCTACAGAGTGCCAGAAACATCACCAGGAGCCCATGGGGCTTGGCAGGCCGTAGGTTCATAATTACAAGTTGGTAGAGATAAAATGCGCAGCATAGTCACAGATGCAAGGGATCTCCTTCCGTGGAAAGACAAGAAAAAAAAAGAGAGGCTGTGGAAGTGTAGGGTTATATTTGGACAAGAGAAAAACCTCTCTAGATCACAGACTAGGGAATGGAAAAAATGGAGAGAGAGCCAATCTCTAGTTTGCAAACAGATCCAAGGTTGTAGGACTTCCTCTATACTGGAGCCTGCCATCCTGTACATGGGTCTGGGGTGGAGGAGAGCCAGCCCCAGTATCGGTAGCGAGCTCAGAGGTGCACTGGGAACGCAGTCCCTTCCCTTGAGTTCTGTTTGAAAAAGGTATATAGTCGATCCTAGGACCTGGTGGCAGGTGCTTGCCAGACAGAGGTCCTTTGTTGGCTGGGTAGAGTGGCACTACCTTGAAACCAGGGCATGCAGAGCAGAATCCTTTAAGACATTGGGGTTTGAATCCCAGCCAAGTATCTGGCAGTTGCAGGGGACTGTGGAGTGGCCCGCTTGCACCCTTGGGGCACTGTGAGTATGGCCTGAACAGAGTGGTTTGGGACATCCTGTCTGGGAAGGAGAGACAGGAACGTCACCATTTTTTCCCCATCCCCAACACAGTAGGGCTACAGGGAATAGGACAGTGGGTCCCCAGTGAAGGCAGGAACTGCTTACCCCAAACCCAGCCCATCGTGCTTGGTACCTGGCTATCAATCAGAGTGAGATTGACTCACCAAACCAGAGGGCCCCTCCTCCAGACCCGTACAGTGACCAGTTCCAAAATCATCCATGTAAGTCCAGCAGTTTTACATTTTCTGATTTGGTTCTTAGCCGATTCTTATTATATTCTTTCTTTTCTTCCTCTTATATCTTCCCTCCTCTATTTTGGTTGTTGGTTTTGTTAAGCAGACATTTTTAATCTATTCTTTTTACATTATTTTCCTTTCTGTCTCTCTCTGGATTAAGCCATATAGCTTCTCTGATATAGTCAAATTTTTTTTCTTTTTCTTTTATTTCCCCTGCCCCTGTCATTTCTCTTTGTATGGGATAAGGGTTCTTCCACTGCAACCTCCTTTTAAATTTTTTCCAGGGTTACTTCAATGAAGAAATCAAAGCACACCTAGTGGAAGGTCTAAACTACCACTCTAAGTAGAGAGATAGCGCATTCATCAGAGAGCATGCAACACACTCCAAAAACACCCGAAGGGCCAGGCCCTAGGCAGTGTATGACTCTTCTTTAATATAATAGTGCTTGCAGGTGCAGGGTATATCACAAACTATTAAAACACACAAAAGACAGAAAATTAGTCAAATGATGAAATGGAAGAATTCTCCTCAAAAGAAACTCTAGGAAGAAATGACAGCAAATTGCTCAAAACAGATATAAACAATATATCTGGTCAAGAATTTAGAAGAATGGTCATAAGATTAATAGCTGGGCTTGAAAAAAGCATAGAAGACAGCAGAGAATCTACTGCTGCAGACATCAAGAAACTGATAGTCACAACGAATTACGAAATGCTGTTAATGAGATGCAGAATAAACTAGATGCAGTGACAGCAAGGATGCAGGAAACAGAATGGAGAATAAATGAAACAGAAGATAAAATTATGGAAAATGATGAAGCTGAGAAAAAGGGAGTTAAGGAAATACTAGACCACAAGGGGAGAACTAAATTATTCATGAAATGCAATAATATCTGTACCATAAGAGTTCTATAAGAAGAAGAGAGAGAAAGGGGAAGAAGGCTTATTTAAACAAATTATAGCTGAGAACTTCCCTAATCCAGGGAAGGAAGCAGACATCTAAATGCAGGACACACATAAAACTCTCTTCAGAATCAACAAGAATAGGTCTTCACCATGACATATCATAGTGAAACTGGCAAAATACAAAGATAAAGATAGAATTCTGAAAGCAGCTAAGGACAAATGGGCCCTAACCTACAAGGGTAGACACATAAGGGTAGTGGTAGACCTGTCCACAGAAATTTGGCAGGCTAGAAGAGAGTAGCAGGAAATATTCAATATGCTGAATAGGAAAAATATGCAGCCAAAGATCCTTTATCCAGGAAGGCTGTCATTCAGAATAGAAGGAGAGATAAAGGCCTTCTCAGACAAACAAAAACTGAAGGAGTTCATGACCACAAAGTCAGCCCTGCAAGAGATCCTAAGGGGGACTCTGAGTGGAATGCTGCAAAGACTTAAAAGGACCAGAGACATCAGCACAAGCACAAAACCTACAGATAACACAATGACACTAAATCCATATCTTTCAATAATCATTCTGAATGTGAATGGACTAAATGGCTCAATCAAAAGACGCAGAGTATCAAAATGGATGAAACAAAAAACAAACAAACAAACAAACAAAGACTCACCTATTTGTTGTCTACAAGAGACTCAATTTAGACCTGAGGACACCTTCAGATTGAAAGTGAGGGTATGGAAAACCATCTATAATGCTATTGGAAGTCAAAAGAAAACTAAAGCAGTCATACTTACACAAAATACATTTACACATTTTTAATGTTTATTTATATTAGAGAGAGAGAAAACGCAAATGGGAGAGGGGCAAAGAGAGAGGGAGACAAAATCAGAAGCAGGCTCCAGGCTCTGAGCTGTTGTCACAAAGACCAACTTGGGGCTTGAACCCACGAGCTGTGAGATCATGACCTGAGCCAAAGTCAGATACTCAATGCCTGAGCTACCCAGGTGCCTCACACAAACTAGATCTTAAACTAAAGACCAAAACAAGAGATGAAGAAGGGCATTATAACATAATAAGGGTTCTATCCGTCAAGAAGAGCAAACAATCATAAATGTTTATGCCGACTTAAAAGTACCCAAATGTATAAATCAACTAATCATAAACATAAGCAATATATTGATAATAATATGGTCATTGTAGGTGAATTTAATACTCCACTTACAGCAATGGACAGATCATCTAGGCAAAAAGTCAATCAAAAAATAATGTCCTTGAATGGTACACTGGACCAGATGGACTTGACGGATATATTCAGAACTTTTCATACAAAAACTGCAGAATACATATCCTTCTCGAGTGCGCATGGAACATTCTCCAAAATAGATCACATACTGGGTAACAAAACAGTTCTCAATAAATATAAAAGAATTGAGATCATACCATGCATATTTTCAGATCACAATGCTATAAAGCATGAAATCAACCACAGGAAAAATTTAGAAAGCCTCCAAATGCATGGAAGTTAAAGTACATCCTTCTAAAGAATGAATGGGTTACCCAGGAATTAAAGAAGAAATTGAAAAATATATACAATCAAATGAAAATGACAACATGACAGCCCAAACACTTTGGGATGCAGTAAAGGCAGTTCTAAGAGGAAAATACATTGCAACCCAGACCTATCTCAAGAAACAAGAAAAGTCGCAAATACAAAACCAAACCTCACCTAAACGAACTAGAAACAGAACAACAAAGAAACCCAAAGAAAGCCAGCAGAAGAATAGAAATAATAAAGATTAGAGCAGAAATAAACAATCTGGAATACAAAACAAACAAACAAAACAGGAGAACTGATCAATGAATCTAAGAGCTGCTTTTTTGAAAGAATAAACAAAATTAATAAACCCCTACCCAGACATCTCAAAAAGAAAGGAGAGATAACCCAAAAAAATGAAATCACAAATGAAAGTGGAGAGATCACAACACCAGAGAAATACAAACAGTTATTGCAGAACACTATGAAAAACTATATGCCAACAAACTAGACAACATGGAAGAAATAGACAAATTCCTAGACACACACACACTACCAAAAATCAAATGGGGAAGAAACAGGAAGTTGGAACAGATGCATAATCAGCAAAGAAATTGAACCAGTTGTCAAAAATCTCCCAACAAATAAGAGTCCTGGGCAAGATGGCTTCCCATGGGAATTCTACCAGACATTTAAATCAGAGTTAATACCTAACATTCTCAAGCTGTTCCGAAAAATAGAAATGGACGGAAAACTTCTGGATTCATTCTATGAAGCCAGCATTACCTTGATTCCCAAACCGGAGACCTCACTAAAAAGGAGAATTACAGGCTAAAATCCCTGATGAACATGGATACAAAAATTCTCAACGAGATACTAGAAAATCAAATTCTGCAGTATTTTAAAGGAATTATTCACCATGACCAAGTGGGATTCCTTCCTGGGCTGGAGGGCTATTTCAATATTTGCAAATCAATCACTGCGATACATCACATTAATGATCCTCTCAATAGTTGCAGAAAAAGTATTTGACAAAATACAGCATCGTTTCTTAATAAAAGCCCTCAAGAAAGTCTGGATAAAAGCAACATACCTTAACATCATAAAAGCCATATATGAAAGGCCCACAGCTAATATCATCCTCAATGGGGAAAAACTGAGAGCTTTCCACCTGAGATCAGGAACACAACAGGGATGTATATTGTTTAAAATAGTGTTGGAAGTCCTAGGCTCGCAATCAGACAACAAAATGAAATAAAAGGCATCCAAATTGGCAAAGAAGAAGTCAAACTTCCACTTTCCACAGATGACAAGATACTCTACATGGAAAACCCAAAAGATTCCACCAAAAAGCTGCAAAAACTGATACATGAATTCAGCAAAGTCACAAGATATGTAATCAATGTACGGAAATCAGCTGCATTTCTATGCACCAGTAATGAAGCAACAGAAAGAAATCAAGAAATCAATCCCATTTACAATTGCACCAAGAAGCATAAAATACCTAGGAATAAACGTAACCAAAGATGTAAAAGATCTGTATGCTGAAAACTATAGAAAACTGAAGACCCAAATAAATGGAAAAACATTCCATGCTCATGGATTGGAAGAAAAATATTGTTAAAATGTCAATACTACCCTAAGCCTTCTACCTATTTCAATGCAATCCCAATAAAAATTGCACCAACACTCTTCTCAGAGCTAGAGAAAATAATCCTAAAATCTGTATGAAACCACAAAAGACCCCAAATAGTCAAAGTAAAGTTGAAGAAGAAAACAAAAGCTGCAGGCATCACAATTCTGGACTTCAAGCTGTACTACAAAGCTGTAGTCATCAAGACAATAGGGTATTGGCACAAAAACAGACACATAGACCAATGGAACAGAATAGAGAATCCAGAATTGGGCCCACAAATGTATGGCCAACTAATCTTTGACAAAACAGGAAAGAATATCCATTGGGAAAAAAGAGAGTCTCTTCAGCAAATGGTGTTGGGAAAACTGGAGAGTGACATGCAGAAAAATGAACCTGGAACATTTTCTTACACTATAGACAAAAATAAATTGTAAATGAATAAAATACCTAAATGTAATACAGGAAGCCGTCAAGATCTTAGAGGAGAAAACAGGCAACAGTTTCTTTGACCTCAGTTGCAGTAACTTCTTACTTGACATGTCTCCAAAGACAAGGGAAATACAAGCAAAAATGAACTATTGGGATACATTAAGATAAAAAGCTTCTGCATAGCAAAGGACAAAATCAACAAAATGAAAAGGCAACTGACAGAATGGGAGAAGATATTTGCAAATGATATATCCAATAAAGGGTTAGTATCCAAAACCCATAAAGAATTTATGAAACTCAACACCCAAAAAACAAATAATCCAGTGAAGAAATGGGCAGAAGACATGAATAGACGCTTTTCCAAAGAAGACATCCAGAAAGTCAACAGACACAGGAAAAGAAACTCAACATCATTCATCATCAGGGCAATACAAATCAAAACCATATTGAGATACTACCTCAGAATGCCTAAAATCAATAACTCAGGAAACAACAGATGTTGGTTGGCAAGGATGTGGATAAAGAATCCTTTTGCACTGTTGGTGGGAATGCAAAGTGATACAGCAACTCTGGAAATCAGTGTGGAGATTCGTCAAAAAATTAGAGATAGAATTACCCTACAAGCCAGCAATAGCACTACTAGGAATTTATCCAAAAGATACAGGAGTCCTGATTCATAGGGGCACATGTTCCCCAATGTTTGTAGCAGCACTATCAACAATAGCCAATTTATGGAAAGAACCCAAATGTTCTTCAACTGATGAATGGATAAAGAAGATGTGGTTTATATATACAATGGAATACTACCTGTCTATTAGAAAGAATAAGATCTTAATATTTGCAACAAGGTGGATGGAACTGGGGGTTATTATGATAAGTGAAATATCAGTCAGAGAAAGACAGATATCATGTTTTCACTCATATGTGGTATTTGAGAAACTTAACAGAGTACCATGGGCAAACAGAAGGGGAAAAATAGTTTCAAAAAGAGAGGGAGGCAAAGCATAAGAGATTCTTACAGAGAACAGACTGAGGTTTGATTAGGGTGTGGGGGTAATGGGTGATGGGCACTGAGGAGGGCACTTGTTGGGGTGAGCATTGAATGTTGCATGTAAGCAATGAATCCTGGGAATCTACTCCTGAAGCCAAGAGCACAATGTATACATTGTACATTAGCTAACTTGACAATAAATTATATTGAAAAAAAGAAACCTAATATACTATGAGTGGTCATCACTCTTTACATCCTTCACCCCCTGATTTGTGTACATTGAAACTAGATACTCCTGAATCTGCATTGTAATAAACATTTTAAACAGGGCATCGAACACGACAATATAAGTTAAGGCATAAATAAGTAGCAAATACTACCATATTTACTGGGGAAATATTAATTTAATTAAGTTGATATTAAGTATAAAAGAAAAATAAGCAGGAAAAAAATGGAAAATGCTCTTTAGTTTTAAGGACAATGCATTGCAATGTACGGTACCTAAAACTGGGTATCTTCTTGTTATTTCATTTCATGTGGTCTAAATAACTCTATTTTGGCTTTAGTAGGCAACAAAAAAATATATAAATTGTTTATTGAGCTCTCAGCTAAGGAAAAAAAATAGGACTTGTGGGTTCTAAATAACAATAGGGGTTTCACTTTTTGTGTATTATGAAGGAAAATATGGTTTCTTTCTAAGAAAGGGAAGTTTTACTAACTTAGTAAAGGTTAACACATCTCTCCATAAATCATCAAGTACGTAAAAACATCAGGAGATATAAAATATCTAAGTGAAAATTAAGGAATTGAGACTCATGATGTAATTATTTATTTATTAGCAGAACTTAACCCATGCCTTGAACCATTTCCAATAAGCATGTAAGATTGTTACTTAGTCTGATATTTTTTAAAATACCAACTTCAAACTCTGACACCATAATAAATGAAGTAGTCTCAGTGCTTTCCTGCTTTTTCAAGTCCGCAATTTATAGTGTTTACAGTCTATAGGTTATAGTTTTTTATGGAAATGTGCTTTGGAAAGTATATACAAAATAACATGATGGAGCTCATATTTTCAAGTAACAAGTTTATTTGAAACTTTATTTCAAATTACTGAAATTTCTAATATCCATGAATTCCATCGATGCTTGTATTCTCTGGATTGGTGATAATTGACTACATCATACAGGGTCTTTCAAAAACTCTTCATGATTTTTAATATCAGATGGTGTGCCCACTAATATGATGAGGTATTTATCTCTCACTGTTCACGTGTAATTGAATATATTGTCAATTGATGGTATTATTTGTGAATCATTTTACTTTTTATCATTATTTCCTAATAATAATTACATATAAAATAATATATACAACAGTATGTCTTAGGAAAAACTATATAAGTGAAAAGTTCTGTTTTTATGATTAGAAATGATAATAATTCTGTAATTGACTTCATAAAATTCCTGGAACTTCTCTAGGATTCAATTTTATATGGAGTTTTAAGGGATCTTTCATATCTAAAGGTAAAATACTGCTGTAATAGAACAAATACTTCTAAAATCTTTGTTGAAGTAAACTTCGTTTGGAAAATTGATTTCAAACCTTTCAGAAAAGCCACAATTTAAAACTCATTTTAAAAGTAGAAAAATATGGCATAAATCAAATTACAAATGTATTACAAATTAATTTCACTTGTAATTAATGTGCATGGATAATATATCACTAGGAGAATTTGTTGAATCAAATCTCTGTAGTTTTTAGGGATTGAATAACAAAATAGCCTGCCATTTTGGATATTCCCTTTTAACTTGGTAATTATATAAACTGTATATCCTATACTTTATAAATTATCACTTAATAATTATGACAGTTTTGATGAATCAATAAATACATAACTATTATAATCCCTGTTTAGTTGAGTATCTTCTCAGTGTTATAAATGAACTTTCTCATTAATCAATAAAGTTTACTACATGATGATTTCACATGACCCTTGAAATTTAAAATCACCTTTTTTTCTTTTTTTTTCTTTGAGTATAGTTGACCCACAATGTTACATTGGTTTCAAGTGTACAAAATATTGATTCAACAATTTGTTACCTTATGCTATGGTCACTACAATTGTAGTTACCATCTATCACTGAACAAAGCTATTGTGATAACATTGACTAGATTCTCTATGCTGCACCTTTTATTCCTGTAACTTATTAATTCTATAACTGGAATTAACTAAATTCCATAACTGGAATAATAGTCTGTACCTCCCACTCCCCTTGCCCCATTCTGCCCATCCTCCCATCTGCCTCCCCTCTAGCAATGATTAGTTTGTTATTTGTGTTTATAGATCTGATTCTGTTTTTTGTTTGTTTATTCATTTGTTTTGTTTTTTAGTTTCTACATAGAAATGAAAACATATGGTATTTGTCTTTCTCTGTCTGACTTATTTCACTTAGCCTAATACCCTCTAAATCCATTCATGTTGTCACAAATGGCAATGGAATATTAGTCAACCATAAAATCCGGGTTTTTTTCTATGATATGAAGACATTATTATTCCTTAGTATGTTGGAAGCTACACTCATACTTCTAGTCCTTTAGTTCCTGAAACTGTTTTAGTCTTTGTTTGCTTGTTTGCTTGTTTGTTTGTTTCAGAATCTAAGTAAACCTTACCTAAACTGGAACCACAGATTACGTCCCTGTCAATATTCACTGGATATTATGGGGAACATAGTAACCATGTGTGAACATGCAGACACTTTACCAGGCTCACAGTGAAAATTTCAGAGATTTTTCCCTTTGCTCACATCATACCCTTTTCCACATAATTAGAAGCAGCCCATGATGCAGTCATTTTCCGGATTTGTCATACAGCACTGGAATAAAAATTAAAAAGAAATAACTATAGAGAAACACAAAGGACAAGAGGAACATAAAACAAGTGTGTGTGGTCCAGTTCACTGGAATAATGAGGAAAGAAGATTGGAAAATGAGTGATTTGAGTTTTATAGCCTTAAGAGTTCCAGAATATTTTAAAAACAATGAAATAGGAAATAACAGAGAACTTATGGAGTGTTTACCTAATTTACTAATCCTTATCTTTTGATGGAAAATAGAATACTTTTTGATGTAAAATACTAAAAGTAGTTTATAAACTAAGCTTTTATAATCAAAATTATAATAAGATTATGGTAGACAGCCTTTAAGATGACCCCTCAAAGCTTCCCAACTCCCAATTTTTGTGGATGTTTACAATTCACTCTCCTTGAGTATAGGCTAGACTTCCTGACACACTTTTAAGTGGTAGAATATGATAGCAGTGATGTCATTGTATGCTCCTTCCAATATTAGGTTACAATAAACTGTGGCTTCCACCTTGCACATACTCTCTAGCTCTACCTGGGTCACTCATCCTGGCAGAAGCCAGTGGCCATTTTGTAAAGCAGCCCTTTGGAGACTCCTGGGACAAAATACTGTGAGCTGCAGCAAATAACCATATATGAATGATATTGGAAGAGGATTCTCATCTTTCGAGTAGAGGCTTCAGAAGAACTGCAGCCCAACCTGACAGTTCTCAAGCCAGAAGCTATCAGATAAGGTAAACCAGATAATTAAGTGTGAGAAAATAAATAAGTATTGTTTTGATGAAGCTAAGTTTTAGAGGTAACTTATTACAAAAAGTCACTATTTATTGGCAGAAAGTCACGGTTCCTTGAATTTATGCAGAATATGTTTGTTGCAGGAAATCTAGTTTACTCATCTAAAGTGATAATGTATGTAGCAGTATAATTATAAACTCAATATGCTAAGACATCACTGACTTTATATATGTATGCACTTATATTTTATATTACATATTATATATATTTATATTTTATATAAATATTATATATGTACATTATATTATACAAATCAATTTTGCTCTATTCTCTCACATACATATCCATCATATATCTTTGAAAGCTATATTCATCTTAGTTTTCCAGAGACTTCTGCTGATGGAGTATGTATCATGTTGAAATTACTTCTTACCATGTCTGAGATTTAAAAAAAAAAGCTCTAATAAATTTCAAGAAAACACTGTATTTTATATATAAAAGTTTAACTATTATTTACTTAGCAAATGAGCTAAAATGTATTAAAATAAAGATATTTGTATAAGCATATAAAATTACAATAATTTTTTTTCTGCATCAAGAGTGGTAAAGATAGAAAGTATATTTTCGGATTATCAAATATGGGTGACTGACTGCTAACTGTCTGACCATCCATAAGTATGCTAAGTAAACTTTCTGGTCCCATTTCTATTCGTTTTTTAACCAGTGATTTAAAACTTTACATTGTTATTGGGAAGACAAAATGGGATAATACTCTATCAGTTTGTGTAATTTGTTTTATTTTTGCTCAAAACCTTTAATCTGTCTTGTTTTAATCATATTTACTTTAAAAACTTTTAGATATATTTTCAGTCACTAAACTTCTTAACAGTATGAGCTTATTTATCTTACCCAGTATTATAACCCCATGCCAATGTACTGTCTGTAAAGTTCCTCTTTTAAAAAAGTGGTTTTTTTTAAATCTATTAATTAATCTCTAAGTAGATAAAATAAAATATGAAATTTGTAAAGGGTTTATTTACATTGTAAAGAAGAATTTTTTTCTTTCTACCCATCTAGGTTCTGTGAATGATCTAACAATAAAAATTAAATAAGACAGATTAACAGGAGAAAATCAAATTTAATTACATACAGGTGCCCCATAAGGTCATGCGTCTTAAAGGTAAGTTGGGCAGTTGATGCTTATATGCCATCCTGAGCTAAGAAATGTAGATGCCTCGGGCTTCTAAGAAGAGGAGGATAATGTTCTCAGGAGGATAAGAAAGGAAAATGTTTGGTAATTAGAGGTTTCCCTGTCATGCAGATATGTCTTTCTAGATACAAAATTTATCTCTGCAAATAGCTTTTTTTTCTGGAAGAGGCTTCCTGTCTAAATTCTTTATGGCAATTAAGGGACAAGTAAAAGTTTTTTCAGAGTCGGCTGACTGCCCTCAGCTCAAAATGCTCCACATGCCAAAGTGGCATATTTGGAGGAGGTTTGCTCTGAACACCTCTATGTAAATCATATTTGTATGAATATTACATCACTCTTACTGTAATAATAAATTGGTGAATAAATTGCACTACTGGAATTTGAATACCTTATCACAAAATTATGGGATTACAGAACTGAAAATTATTTAGAGAAATATGTAGTACAGCTCCTGATGGGATCAAGTTGTCTTAAAATTCATTAGCAGGGCCAAAATTATAAGCCAGGCTTTCTGGCTTTAATATTTGTGATCCAATCATTATAATTCAATATAGTTAATACATCAGCTCAATACTGCTGTTATTAAATACTAACTCCTGAGTACCTAATTATATAAAGCAAATATTAACAGACATAAAGGGGAAAATTGACAGTAAAACAATAATAATTGATGACCTTAAAATCATATTTACATCATCCAGATACACACAATGAATTATCCAGATAGAAAAGCAATAAGGAAACATTGCCCTGAAATCACACCTAAGACTATATGGACTTAACAGATTTATGAACATGTCATCTGAAAACTGGAAAGTATACATTCTTTTCTAAGACACATGGAATATTCTTCAAGACTGATCATATTTTAGACCACAAAAAGTTGCAATAAACTCAAGAAAGTTGAAATAATTTCAAGCATATTTTTCTGACCACAATGATATGACTAGAAATCCATTATAAGAAGAAAACTGAAACTCCACAAACATGTGGAGACTAAAAAAGCATGCTACTAAACAACCAATGGGTCAACAAAGAAATCGAAGAGGAAATCAAAAAGTATCTTGAGACCAAAACAAAATACAACTTTTCAAAAGCTATTGGATACAGCAACAGCAGTTTTCAGAGGGAAGTTCATAATTATACAGATCTACCTCAAGAAAGAAGAAATTTCTCAAACAATATACCTTTATATCTGAAGGAACTAGAAAAAGAACAAACAAATCTCAAAGTTAGTAGAGGGAAGGAACTAATAAAGAACATAGTGGAAATAAATAGACACTACACAAAAATTAGAAGAGGTCAATGAAACTAAAAGCTGATTCTTGAAAAAATAAACAAAATTGATAGATCTCTAGCAGCACTAATGAAAGAATTATGCCACAGTAATACAAAGGATCATAATAGACTACTTTGCACAATTATAGCCCAACAAATTGACAAACCCTGGGAGAAATAAATTCCTAGAAACACACAACCTTACAAGATTTTATCAAGAAGAAGTAGAAGGTCTGAATATACCTATTAAAAGTAATGAAATTGAATCAATAATTTAAAATTCCCCCCAAATTAAAAGTCTAGGATGAGACTTCACTAATGAATTTTACCAAACATTTAAAAAGAGTTAATATCTATCTTTCTCAAATTGTTCCAGAAAATGGAAGAGAAACGAGTGATTCCAAACTCATTTTATGAGACCAGCATCATCCTGACATCAAAATCAAAGAAATCATCAAAAGAAAAAAAGGCAATTACAGGCCAATATATTTGATGAATACAAATGCAAAATCTCCCAACAAAATATTAGCAAACCTAATTCAGTAATATATTAAAAGGATCATATACCATGACCAAGTAAGATTTTTTCCAGGGATTCAAGAATAAATCAATTATAAATCAGTCTATCTGATACACCATAAATCAACCAATGTAATACACCACATTAACAAAACAAAGGATAATATTTATATGATCAACTCAATAGATGCAGAAAAAGCATGTGACCAAATTCAATATGTATTTATGATAAAAATTCTCAACAGTGTGAGGACAGAAGGACTGTAACTCAACGTAATAAGTATATGGCAAAACACAATTAGAATCATACGTAATCAATGGTGATAAGTAGAAAGCTTTTCTTCTAAGACCAGGAAAAGGGCAAGAATGCCAACTGTCACTACTTTTTTCAACATCATATTAGAAATCTTGTCTAGGGGCACCTGAACGGCTCAGTCATTCAAACATCTGACTTTGGCTGAGATCATGATCTCACTGTGAGTTAGAACCCTATGTTGGGCTCTGTGCTGACAGCTCAGAGCCTGGAACCTGCTTTGGATTCTGTGTCTCCTTCTCTCTCTCTGCTCCTCATCAGCTCATACTCTGTCTCTCTCTCTTAAAAACAAACACCAAAAAAATTTTTTTTCTTAAAGAAATCTTAGCTAGAGCAATTAGGCAGCAAAAAGAAATAAAATACATCTACATTGGAAGTAAATCTGTCACTATTTGCAGGTAACACACATATAAAAAGCCCTAAGGGGGCACCTGGGTGACTCAGTCGGTTAAGCGTCCGACTTTGGCTCAGGTCATGATCTCATGGTTCGTGGGTTCGAGCCCCGCTTTGGACTCTGTGATGACGGCCAGCTCAGAGCCTGGAGCCTGTTTCAGATTCTGTGTCTCCCCCTCTATCTGACACTCCCCTGCTCACGCTCGCTCTCTCTCTCTCAGAAATGAATAAAACATTTTTTAAAAAGTCTTAAGGATTTCACCAAAACACTCTAAGAATTACTAAATCTGTTCAGTAAAGTCACAAAATACAAAATTAACATGAAGAAATTGGTTGCATTTCTATAAAGTAATGACAAGCTTTCAGAAAGAGAAATTAAGGGAAAAAATCCCATTTATAACTGCATCAAAAAGAAGGAAATACCTAGGAATAAACTTAACCAAGGAGGTTAAAGACTTTCTCTGAAAACCAGTAGACACAGATGAAAGAAATTAAAGATGACATAAAAAAATGCAAAGATACACTGCTTTCATGTACTGGAAGAATTCACATTGTTAAAATGTCCATACTACACAAAGCAGTCTACAGATTCGAGGCAATCCCCATCAAAGTAATGATAACATTTTTCACAGAATTAGAATAAGTGATCCTAGAATTTGTATGGAATGACAAAGATCCCAAATAGCCAAAGCAATCTTGAGAAAGAAGAACAAACCTGGATGTATCACGCTCCCTGATTTCAAACTACACCACAAAGCTATAGTAATACAAACAGTATGGTACTGGCAAAAAATCAAAGACACAGATCAATGGAATATAATGGAAAGCCTAGAAATCAACCTACACACATTCAGTCAGTTAACTTATAACAAAGAAGTCAAGAACATACAATAGAAAAAAGACAGTCTCTTCAATAAATGGTGATGGAAAAACTTAAAAGCTACATGCAAAAAAATAAACCTGGACCACTAGCCTATACCATATATAAAAAAATGTTTAAATGGACTAAGACTTGAATGTAGGACCTATAGAAGAAAACATAGGCAGTAGGCTTTTTCATGTCAGTCTTAGCAATATTTTTTAGAGCAGTTTCCTCAGGCACATGAAACAAAAGCTAAAATTTAAGAAATGGTATTACATTGGGGCGCCTGGGTGGCTTAGTCAGTTAAGCATCCGACTTTCGCTTAGGTCATGATCTCGCACTTTGTGGGTTTGAGCCCCGCGTTGGGCTCTGTGCTGACTGCCAGCTCAGAGCCTGGAGCCTGTTTCAGAGTCTGTGTCTCCCTCTCTCTCTGACCCTCCCTGCTCACGCTGTCTCTCTCTCTCTCTCTCTCCTAGAAATAAATTAAAAAAAAAAAAAAGAAATGGAATTACATCAAACTAAAAATGTTTGCACAGTGAAGGAAATCATTAAAGATAAACAAAAAGGCATCCTACTTAATGAAAGAAGATATTTGCAAATCATATATCCAATAGGAGGTTAACATCTAAAATAAAGAACTGACACAACTTAATACCAAAAAAACTGAATAAGCTGATTTAAAAATGGGAAGAGGACTTCAATAGACATTTTTTCCAAAAAAGACATATAAGTGGCCAATAGGTACATGCAAAAATGCTCAACATCAGGCAAATGCAAATCAAAACCACAATGAGATATCACCTCACATCTGTCAGATTGGCTATTATCAAAAAGACAGAAAAGAACAAATATTAGGAGGATATGGAGAAATGGAAACCCTTGTAGGCTGTTGGTAGGATTCAAAACTGAGGTAGCCTTTATGGAAAACAGTACAGAGTTCCTCAAAAAATTAAAACAGAACAACCTTATGATCCAGCAATTTCACTTCTGGGCATTTACCCAAAGAAAACAAAAACACCAATTCAAAAATATATATGTATCCCTATGTCCACTACAGCATTATTTATAATAGCTAAGATATGAAAGCAACTTAAATATCTATCAATAGAAAACTGCACAAAGAAGATGTGGTATGCATGCATGCGTGTGTGTGTGTGTGTGTGTGTGTACACCTAAAACTATATTATTCAGTCAGAAAATAAGAATGAAATCTTGTCATTTGTGACAACATGGATGTACTTAGAGGTTATCATGCTAAGTGAAATAAGTCAGATAAAGACATGCACTGTATGATTTCACATATATATGGAATTTAAAAAATAAAGCAAATGAACAAATAAAACAAAACAGAAACAAACAAAATACTGATTATCAAAGGAAGGAGGATTTGGAAGGGCAAGTGAAATAGGTGAATGGGATTAAAAGGTAATAACATCCAGTTATAAAATAAATAAGCCATGGGAATGTAATATACAACTAAGGGAGGATAACTAGACTTATTTTGGAAATAATTTGATAATATGTAAAAATATCAAATCATTATGATATATACCTAAAACTAATAGGATATTGTATGTCAATTATACTTTAATTTATATATATCTTACCATCCTGTACTCTTTGTCTTTGGTATTGATGACTTTTCTGAAATTCTGGATCAAGTACAAAAGGGTAGAAGAAAAACAATATTTTCCAAAATATCTCAAATGTGTTACTGCTTTAATATCGGGCTACTTTTATGCTACTATATTTTTTATTTCTTTCCCTGTGAGAAACGAGAAGTTTCCATTTCTTTTTCCCTATGAGCTGGCATCACAAGAAGAATGCATAATCCTTAATGGGAAGAGAGAGTAAGTATTTTAAATCTCTCTCTACAATTACATTTTTGATAGAGCAGTGATCTGTAAAATTCTTTGTGTATTTTAATGCATTTTTCTTCAATTCTTACCAAGTAGTTCAAACACATTTTAAAACATTAAGCAGTAATGATACAAATATTAGAGTAAATCCACAAACTAAAAATTCCATCAAAGATATAAATCATTAGCTTTAACAACTATGGTTATCTTCTCCCCCGTTTATGGGTCATTCCTTTTAAGTTAGTCCACTGTGTGTCTTAAAGTACAAGGGAAAAAAAAGACACAAAACTAAACCAAAAACATATAATTTTCCCAAATATTATAGAAGGGACAGTGAAAATCCCTCTGAGAACAGAACAAGTATCCACCTGCCACCCAGCCCAACTTAGGAAAAGTTATTGTTTAGCTCATTTCTCTTTCGTTTGTGTTTTAGTGTTTTAGAAATGCATTATGCAGGAAAAGTAGCAGATCACTGGTAATCGAATCACAAAGGTTAGAGCAACCTCCTAGAACTCAAAGGGATTGCCTACAGGCAGCCTTCTCTTCAGATAAGGGAAAATGCAGGATGCAAAAAAAGGTATTCTCCATTATAAAGGCTTTTAACAAAGAGTACAAAGAAAAGAGAAAGGCCTATTAGGCTTTAGATGTAGAAATGTTGCCTCAGAGAAAGTATTATTCATCTTAAAGGATGCTGGCAAAGAGAAAGAGGAAAAAAAGGATCAGAAAAGCAGGTTTGAACCCAGAAATTATCACTCTCTATGACAGTAGTTCACGCCGATCCTGATTGTTTTAAGCTTTTGTCAACAACTATTGAAAAAATATATAAAATTAAGCTTGAAAACTGTCCTTTTGGGACACAATAACAAAACTAACAACATATTATAATTGTTAAATGTAAATTTAATTTCACTGAAAACAGAAATTGTTTTTAACAGTTCAAAAAACTTTATTTTATATACTTTAAGATTACTATTACCAAATGTTAAATAAAAGCTTTAGTGAATTTTCATTAATTCAATACTATTACTTTTTGTGGGGTTATAGAAGTAAAGCTTGCAAATTTGCAACTACAGACATGTCTTATGCTTTACGGGGTGTGAGGACTGAGACTCAGGTGTGAGTAGAGCTAATGTAGACAGTCCTGAGAGTGTGCCCAGAAGGGCAGCAGCAGACTCAGCATTTCACACTTTTAGTTCTCTTAATATTCCCATGTAGGAAGTGTGCTACTGTAATGCCTATCTTATGAAGAAACTAGAGCCCTAAGAGATTAAGTAACAGGTGTAGAATTGTATTAGTGACTATCAAATGCTCTAAGTGGAATCCTGATTCCAACTCCAGGTGCTGGCCCCCAGGTTTGGGGCTCTTACACTCAGTGTACTATGGAAAGGCCCTCCTGGCCTTTTCCTAGTTGCCCCTTCTTGTAGCAATTCTCATCACTTATCTCTTCATGCATAAAATTATAGGGTGAAAGGGTAGCAAAGCATGCCACCCCAAAATAGGACCCTTTGGCATAAGCATTATTTTGATCCAATTATTTTTTTAAATTGAAGACACAAGAGAATCTCTGAAAACAAAATGTAAGGTACTTTTTTTGTGAAAGAAATTTCCCTTTATAAGGGAAATCTCCATTTGTAAGGATGTCTCCCTCAATGTACCAGGAAGAGAAGGGTGACTCTAAATCACAATAAATTTTTTATCAATTAAAAAAACACACTTAAGGGGCGCCTGGGTGGCTTAGTCAGTTAAACGTCCGACTTTCCCTTAGATCATGATCTCGCGGTTCGTGGGTTTGAGCCCAGTGTCGGGCTCTATGCTGACTGCCAGCTCAGAGCCTGGAGCCTATTTCAGAGTCCGTATCTCCCTCTCTCTCTGGCCCTCCCCTGCTCATGCTGTCTCTCTCTCTCTCTCCTAGAAAAAAAAAAAGACACACTTAAATCTGCATCCACCTTACCCTTGGTCACTGTGCTTTTCCTGATAACCTCCCTTAATTGACCTTCGACTTCTTTCTTTTGTCTTTTGTCAATAGCTATGGATGGTATTTATGATGGTGGCTTGAGCCATTCATTTTCCATTTACTCAGTTGTCCTGGGTTTCTCCCAAGTATACAGGAGGTATAGATGCTAATCAGCTTTTGTTTTTTTCCTCTTATTAATCTTTGATTATGGGGGGAAGAGGTCTCAGCCACAGAATCTAGAAAGAAAATATGAAAGTGAATAAAACAAACTTCATTTAAAATGCAGTGGGAAGGCCCAAAGGGGGAGCTCTCATGCCCTACCTCTTGTTATCAATTGCATTCCAACAGGAAGAGGCTTCGCCTCCCACCAGAGAGAATCCTACCTTACAACTCCTGCAGGGGGAAGAAAGAATTTCTCCTTATATGGCAACAAGCTCACCCAATAAGGCAATACCACAACTCAACCAATGAGAAACCAGTACTACCCTGAACTCTTGCTTTCCTCTAATGGTCCCTCATTCAAAGCAGCCCTTCCTAACTTCCACCTATTATAAAGTAATATCCCTTTTGTCTTTGAACTTGCCTATAGCTTGCCATAGCCTTCATGTTCAGTATTGCAATTCCTCTGCTCTTACTGAATAAACCCATTTTGCTGGTAAAATAATTGGCTGTTGTACTTTTAAGGTCAACAGTAGAGGGAAAATTAGTTTTCCTCCCCAACAGAATTTAGATTAACATATGTTTTTGTTGTTGCTGTTTGTCTCCTTTCTTCTCTTTCTTGTTCTCCTTTTTCTCTAGGTCTCTAAAATAACCCTGTGCAATTCTAACTTAATCACTCTCAATATATATCTGTGCCTATATGTATATGTGTGCAATTCTTCTACTACCTTTGTATACCTATATCTATATCACTGTTAATAATTTGTAATATTTGAATCATCTATAACTACAGCATTTACCTTTACATATTTTTGTGTTAGACAAAGAAATACCTAGCAAGTAGGTATTATTTCATCAGGGTCTTCTCTATCTTTTTTCTGCCCTCAACTGAAATGTTTCCAGGGGCTAGATGTTTCATCAGTATAAACTTAATGGGTACAATGTTTTATTTCTTCTGTTTAAATGCAGAGGTAACCTGACCTTTGCATTGCTGAAGCATTTTTTTATAGAAAGTTGACATTTCAACAGTTTCTAAATGACCCAAAAAGATTATCTGTAGTAGAACAGACTGAATTTGTTTTTTTTTTTTTCCCTAAAAAAAGGCATCTCTTGACCTAACAGTAGTGCACCTGTGTGTGCCCCCTGGAAACATCATGTTCAACCATGGGTTGTGCATAAAGAAACTTATCAAACTAAGTATTTTGGAGAAAAGAATTTTAATAAATTTTATATTAAGACAAAGAATAGAGTATTATCAGCTCTTCTCTGAAGAGTGAATATAATTCCCTGAAAATAACAAAGATTATGAAATCATTTGGAGAACAAGACTGCTAGTGACTGTAAAGCATTCTTTCATTCTTTTCTATAATAGAAGATAAAAATCCAATCCATTAAGATGACTGTGGAGAGGACAGAGAAAAAGAACAAAGAGGACTAGGTATCATAAGTCATTATACCGTTTTAAATTGGAAGGTAGAAGAGAGACTCATGGGGAAGATGAGATAGGCAGAAACAATCACCCAGGAGGTCTTCGCATTCCGGGTGACCAATTCAAATCTGAATTGAAGGGAGAATACAAGCCAGTTTAAAGACATGTGTAACATAGTCAATGTGATATGTAATACTGATTATTTTAGCCCTCCTGGATGGGGGTGAAAAGCCTGCAGGGTAGAAGGCTAATGAGGGGAGAGCTGCTGGTTCATAAGTCTAGTGCCTCGGGATCAATTGGTGAGGAGTGTCACAGCCCTCCAAACATCAGGGAACAGTCACCCAGGGAGTGTGCAGAAATCCACCTATCTGATCATTATCTCTACTACTTATAAAGCAATTTCAGACAAAGAAAATTATAGGAAAACACTCACCTGTGGCATTTCTTAAAAAGTTGCTTTTGTATGTTTGTGTAATATTTAAAAATCCAAGTTTCCTTTTGGAATAAAAAGGAAATAAAACTGAAGAATTCTTTGTATCTTTGACATCTTTCTCGGTTACAAATACAAATTAAAGTCACTGAGAGAAGTAATGACAGAGTTTCCCTGGGCCCATGAGACATTCCTCTACAAGGACACTTATATTTGTCACATAAGTAGTGCTCTGAATTTGTCTTGACCTCATTTGCAATCCTGCCCTGACAAAGGAAAGGTGGCAATGCTCAGTTAATCTAGGACTAACTCACATATTCCTGATTAACTATTACAGACAGTGTAAAAACAGAATGAAACTAAATTAGTAGTAAATATAAATATTTATCTATCTAATTATTGAGAAGTTAGAAAGTAATATACGTATATGAGGCACCTGGGTAGTTCAGTCAGTTGGGCATCCAACTCTTGATTTTGGCTCAAGCCACAATGTCCCGGCTTATGAGATCAAGCCCTAAGTAGGGCTTTGCACTGACAGTGAGGACTCTGCTTAAGATTCTCTTTCTCCCTCTCTTTCTGCCCCTACCCTTCCCTCTCTCTATAAACAAACTTTAAAAAATTAATATATGTATAAAAAATATAGCAACAGAATAGACTTCACATATAGGCATATCAAAGACAACTGGTTTTACTTGTTCAAATCCAGATACTCCCTAACTGTAACTATTTTGAATAGCGCTCATCTTGGAGTCCTAAAGTTCAATTTCTTTGTGATTTCGTGGCATCTCATCTCACATTATGTGCGACGCAAAGTAACAGCAGTAAAACCCCCCAAATAAACAACCAAAACACCCAAATCTATTCTAACATGATTTTTGGGGGGAACATATCAGTTAAAAAGCTTTATCCATTCTTACTGTAGCTGAAAAGGCTGGAAGCGATGCATTTTATTTTACTCAGAGAGATAAGGGCAAAATAATAAATAACAGGGAAAATGACAAAACACCCAACTTGTTATCTAAACCTGTGTATGACTTCTAGGCATTCTTAGCTCTCAAAATGAATTTCAATTCTTCACAAATGCCAAGGAAAAAGAAGTGATCCTGAAAGAATAGATTTCATAATTAGAATAAAGGGTACTAGACAGAAGAAACAAAAAAAGCAAGAGCCATCAAGCAGATGTGATTAAAGTAACTGAACTTGGGGCTCCTGGATGGCTGAGTCAGTTAAACATCCAACTCTAGATTTCAGCTCAGGTCATGATGTCATGTTGTGAGTTCAAGTTCTGCATCGGGTTCTGCACTGACCATGTGGAGCCTGCTTGAGATTCTCTCTCTCCCTCTCCCTCCCTCTCTGTCCTGCCCCACTTGTGCACACACACATACACACCCCATGCACACTCTCTCTCCCTATCAAAATAAATAAATTAACTTTACAAAAAAGTAACTGAAGTTTATCAGCAAATTTGTACAGGTCATGGACATGTGTGACTTGAGTGAAAGCAGTCTTTCTTTTCCATTATCAGTGATATTTTGGGAAGTTTCTAAAATGAATTTGATTCAGGACATGTTATATATTTTTTCTCAACATCTCAATTTTAGAGAGAAAAAAAATGGATTAAAATGAGCTTCATTATTATTTTGCCCCCCAAATTCTCAACAACAGTATCAGAATATATAAACTCTGAAGTGTATTTGATGGAACTGAGAACATCAGTTTACTTTTTTTAAGCATAAAATAATCTTCTTAAAAGTTTTAGAAGACATTCTTATGTATTCAATGGTAATATTTATATACATTTTAGATCTTTTTGTTATTAAAATTAATTCTATTTTTATTTATTTTGATTCTTAGCAGGAAGTCATATAAGCCTATTATTGTCCTCAAGCTGGAGGCTTTGATAGTGCAGGTGGGGGAAGCACCCCAAAGCAGCTCCTGGTAATAACCCCTAATCTCCATGCTGCTTTGATCTCTGTTTTCCTTCCAGTTACTTCTTGTTCTTACTACAGTAACAATTATTATGGTAATTAATTTTATGATTGTTTTCTGAGGGCAAGTCTCAGAATACAGAAAAGCATAAATATTAATCCAGAGCCCTCTCCACACCAGCACCATCCCAGATTATTTGGTAGGAAATTTATAGTATCAGTAATTACCATAATGATTATTTACCAAGTGTATAAAAGAAATATAGCTGGTTTGAAAAATTGTTTTTACAAAGTTTTCATACTTCAAATGTATCCTGATAATTCATGCCACTAAAAATTCTACATTAAATTGTTTAAGAAAAATCCTAGTTTTTGTTTTACTGAAGCCTAATGAGTACACAGTATTATCACGTTAAAAGTTTTCATAATTTAAAGACAATAAAGATGTGGGTTTTTTTAAATTCTCATTAAACAGATTGCCATGATGCTGAACTTCATTAGTTTAATTTTTTTTAATTTCTTTTTCTATAATTTACCTTTTCCTTTTTGGTATCTGTTTTCTTTTTTTAGCATTTTATTCATAGAATTTAAGAATTCTTTATAAGTTAAGTGTTTCAACATCTTGTCTAAAGCTATAACTTTCATTGTGATTGTGTCTTTTAATCAAGTATATACATGTGGGGGGTGCCTGGGTGGCTTAGTCGGTTAAGTGTCCGACTTCGGCTCAGGTCATGATCACATGGTTTGTGGGTTCGAGCCCTGCGTCGGGCTCTGTCTGACAGCTAGCTCAGAGCCTGGAGCCTGCTTCCGATTCTGTGTCTCCCTCTCTCTCTGGCCCTCTCCTGTTCATGCTGTTTCTCTCTCTGTCTCAGAAATAAATAAAAATATTAAAAATATATATATATACATGTGGTTGTTTACATTTCTATCACATGCATTAAAAATCCAACTCTTTCATACACTAAACTTTATATACCATACCATGATCAGGCCCATGTATATTTGTAGTAAACAAATGTGAACCATGCTATCTGAAACATGCTCACATTTTAACCCCCAGAACATATGAAAATGCTAGGTCTTAAAGTAAAGGAGAATTAAGGTTGTAGATGGAATATAGTCTGCAACTAGGATAATTAATCTCTTTTATCCACTACACCCAGTATCATCACAAGGGATCTTAAAAGTGGAATGAAGGGTGGAAAAAGAGAATCAGAGGGAAATGTGACTATAGAAGAAGGGGAAAAGAAATGCAGTGTTGCTACATTTGAAGATGGAGAAAGAGGGCCACCAGCTGAGCAGTGTTAGTATTCTACAGAAACTAGAAAGGGCAAGGTGAAAGATTTTCCCTGAAGCCTCCAGAAATAAATACTGCCTGGCCAACACTTAATTGTATCCCAAGTATGACCTGCATCAGACTTCTATCTTAACTACAAACTTGAAAAGAAAATGTGGTCTTCAAGTTACTACATTTGTGGCAATTAGTTACAGCAGCATAGCAAACTGATAGAGCATTGTACTTTATTGACTTTAATATAATTAAAGTCTCAACAGCATTCTTAATCATTCTCATTCCCATTCATGCTCGACAGATGTGTTAGGCCCCCTTCTAACCTCTCGAGTATGGTGAGGATGGGCAAACCAATATACAAATATGAAATAAATCAGGTGAAAATAGCTCTGAAGAAGGATAAAATGAAATAATGAAAGAGTGAGTAAAACTATACTTGATTGAGATATGTGTGAGCATGAACAGAGGGGCTTGGGAGAAAGGAATCAATATTTTAGATGGAGACATTAAGATGTTGAAGTCCATGAGTTAGAAGAGAAGTTTAGTCTGATATAAATTTTTGAATCATTGGGGTGTTTAAAGCCAAAGGCCTAGAAGTGTCATTGCTCTCAGTCAGTCCTAGGGCATGAAGGAACCCTGGGGTCCTCTCAGATTTAGAATTTCAGAAGAAAAGGAAGAATTGACAAAGAAGGAAGAGAAAGGAGAGGTGTAGGGGAGTTGATATTTACCATAGTAAAAGTGGAAAATACAAGTTACTTGTTTATTACTACTGAATATTCATGCTTCTGGGTTTTTTAATTTTTTTTTAATTTTTTGGAGAGAGAGGGAACAAACAGGGGAGATGGAGATCGAGGTTCCAAAGCTGTTAGCACAGAGCCTGATGTGGGGCTCAAACTCACGAACCATGAGATCATGACCTGAGCCAAAGTCTGACGCTTAATTGACTGAGCCACCCAGCTGTCCCTCAAGTTTTTTGTTTTGTTGTAGTTACTGCATGGGTGGTTGCCGTAATGAAAAATATAAGAACATCTGGTCATTTGTCTTCTTTCCTTATCCAGCTCTCAAAACTCCTGACTCAGTTTATAGAAAAATTACTTATTGTTTTCATGGCTCACATTAATGTGAAGGAATGTGATATACTTTCTTTTAAATAAATTTTTGTATATTAATGGCATTAATGTAATACAAAATATAGGTATTAATGCATATCATAAATCCTGAATTAATGAGGTTTTCTTTTATTTTAGTAATCTTCTCTATATATTTAAGCTCTAAGTTTATATATTTTAGTTCACCTAGGTATTTTAGTTTTGAAAGACTAGCACTGATAGTATTTATGTGTAAATATAAAAATCACCAGTATTTCCAATGCCCATGTAATGTTATAAAGCCTGAAGTTTTCATAAATACAGTATTTATTTAGTCCTTTCACAACTCTTCTATAATATATTTTCATAAAAGTATGCTTTCACTAAAATTACATAAGGTAAAATCTGGTAAGCATGATGCTTACATTTACATGTATATAACTAAAATATGAAATTATTACCAGAAAATGAGATCCAATCTATATGCTCAAATTTAATTTATTCCAGTACCAACAAATAGCTCTATACAAATTAAACTTCTGAACTTGGGGTTTAAATATCTATTTATTATTAAGATAAATGTAAGACTGATGTTATAAAGAAACTTGCAATTTTAAGAGGGTTAAAGCAGATGGCTTAGCTTTTTAAAGAAAATTAAAAAGCGAGAAGGGCAAAGAATATACTTAGTTCATGATTTCCCATTGAGGGTCTTAATGATAGCATCTGTTAGTGCTGCTATAAAAATGGCTGAGCAGAAAAGGACAGGAAGTTACATTTGTCCAGTAATTGGGCAATGCGGCCAGCATTTTGATTGGGACAAGGAGAAAGAAAGAAAATGAGGGAAAGATAGACGGAGAAGCCTTGAAGCCAGCTTTAATAATATCCAGGAGCAAAGAGTAAGAGACATCTGGCATTTTGACAGAATGGATCAACTGCTCTGCCATAACCTTTTATTTTTTTTTTTCAAAAATTTTCCCTTTAATCTTTAAGGTTAACTGCTAGTTTGCCGATTCGATTCTATATTTAGCAAACTGTCATACAAGAAATGTTAAAAACTGTGTGAGTGTATTTGTGTTAAACATTTACTGGAGAGGTTCATTTAGAATTTTTTCTGTTAAGAAGACTTTTATTCAACATTCAACAAAATTATACTCAATGTCACCTATATGCCAGGAACTAGGTTTGGAAGAAACAAACTAACAAAAGCTTCTGCTTCCTGGTTGGGAAAGTAATAGTTTCATTCAGTCATAATATACTTAGAAATTTACAAAGAATTTTAGCTACATCGTCCACTTAATTCACAGGACACCCTTATGAGAGAGAGGGAGTGGAAGGTGGGAGACACAGAAAGTGGGGAGGGGCAGAGAAAAAGGGAGACAGAGGATCTGATGCAGGCCTTGGGCTGATAGCAGAGAGCCCTATGTGAATCTTGAACTCCTAAGAGATCATGACCTGAGCAAAAGTCTGATACTCTTTTTTTTTTAATGTTTGTTTATTTTGAAAGAGAGAGAGATAGAGCAGGGGAGAGGCAGAGAGAGAGGGAAAGAGAGAGAATCTGGAGCAGGCTCCATGCTGTCAGCACAGAACTCTGAGATCATGACCTGAGCCAAAATCAAGACGCTTAATTGAACTACCCAGGCGCCCAAGAAGTCGTATGCTTAACCAATTTAGCCACCCAGGCTCCCTAAGAAACATAGGGATTATAACATATAAAATTTATTCATGCAAATATTCATTACATGTGCTATCAAGAGCTCATAATAGTGAAAGCATTGTTGGGACTGAAGGGATACTAAATTACCTGCACTAAGTGAGCACACATTGAAATATGAAGTCAATTTTTAACTAAAAAAAAAACCCCAAAACCAAAAAACAAATCAAAAACAGTTAATTTTAAATGGTAACCATGATAATAAACCACAAAAAAAATCATTAAATCAGAAATTATAGAGCATCTGGCTGACGTACCTTTATTTAGTTGGTTAAACAGGTTTCTCATGGTTTAACTAAATAAGGTAAATAAGTTTGCCAGGTAAGTTTCACATATTTAAGAGGGCTATATTTTAAAGCACCACAAACATTTTGATTGTAACTGTATTGATAAAATCATTATGCACTCATTACAAATTTCTTCTTAATAGCTTCTAAACTGTAGACCACTAAGGAATTCTCTCAGTTATTATCATTTGAGAAAGTAACCCAGCAGTCTTATAATCCAGACTTTTTCATTAGATCTTCTAGTGCTTTCCTACGCCAGATATGTTTTCTTTAATAAATAAATGATGCAATATTCTTATATTTCCCAAAGAAAAAATATTAATACCATCCTGAATTCATTATATAGTCCTGTAGGATGAAGAAAAATATCTATTCTTAACAGATGAAAATAAATTTAATGCTTTTTCTTTCTATTATGTCAATAGAAACTCAGCAATGGAAAAGTGAGTAGAACTCATGTCTTTGTTTCTATCCAATGTGCTAACATTTACCCTGAGTTTATTTAAACAGTTCAAATCTCAGTCACTATTATATAAATGCTAGGTGGGACACTTATTTTTATAAGTGTACTATTATCTAAATTCATAATACTTATTTTCCAATTCATTTTCAAAAGACATGATTAAGCTTGTATTGAAATAATGACTTAAAAATTCAAATGTAAAGTAAAATGAGACCATTGAAAGGACTTTAAATTTTTTTAATGTTTATTTTTCAGAGAGAGGGAGAGAGAGAGAATGAGCAGGGAAGGGGCAGAGAGAAACACACACAGAATTCAAAGCAGGCTCCAGGCTCTGAGCTGTCAGCACAGAGCTTGAAGCAGGGTTCGAACCCACCAACTGCGAGATGGTGACCTGAGCCAAAGTCAGATGCTTAACCAAATGAGCCACCCAGGTCCCCCTTGAAAGGACTTTTTAACAGCAAAGTTAAGAAAATTCACTTCTTTCTATAAGAATTGACTCTTTCATGGCAATTACTGATCAAAACTAAATGTACATGTGTTACTTCCTATTTAACATCACTACCTTCCTAACCTACTAAAACTCCCTGCATGCCTGATCCCCCTTACCATGTCCATTTTTTCCCATAGCACTTGCTTTCTTAATATTATAAGTAATTTATTTCTATCTATGTTCACTGTTAATTATCTATCTCCTCCTTACTGCCAGAATAAACTCCTCAGAGATCTTTCTTTGATCCTTATGGCCAAGGTAACATCCCTCACTTAGAAGGCCCTCAGTTCATATTTTTGAATGAAGACACAAATAAATGTAGTATTATTTTAAGGAAAAATACCTCCTCTGCTTTCTTTTTCTGTTAATAAGCAAGATGGGAATACCGCTTTACTTTTTGGGGAGCTTCATGCTAGAAATAGTTCAAAAGGGAAAGTTTGAGGCTTTCAAGTTGGATGCTACATCAGTCTTCATGTAGGTATTGGACAAGCATAAATTCACATACAGTGTGCCGGACGATATCATAGGTACTGAACAAACAGCTCTTAAAAAGCACAATTCCTGGGGCACGTTGGTGGCTCCGTCATTAAATGTCCTACTTGGGTCATGATCTCGAGGTTCATGAGTTCAAGTCCAATGCCCTAAGTGGGACTGTGCTGACAGCTCAGAGCCTAGAGCCTGCTTTGGATTCTGTATCTCCCTCTCTCTCTCTGCCTCTGTCCTGCTCACACTCTGCCTCTTTCTCAAAAATAAGGATTAAAAAAAAAAAAGCACAATTCTTGCTTTGAGGAAGTAAAAATGGAACGGGCCATTTACTTAAAAACACAATGTTTGGAATAAAATCTGAGCATGAATCTTGACTCTCTTTCACCAGTTATAAGTTAATATAAGTAGCAAGTTAATATAACTAGTTTTAGTCTCCTTGTTTGTTATATGGAAGTAATAATAAAATACATATCATTGACGTTCTGCCTACTGTTGAATGAGATTGGCTGTATAATATACTGGGAATAGCACAGATATTCAATAAATAATAGAAGTAATGGTATTTGTCATTCTAGTAGAATTTGTTTATTAGAGCTTCAGAGGCTACATAAAATCACTGTTACTTGTTTTTAATTTTGTTGTCTTGTACATTTCAGACTTGCACGGCCCAACTCTCATTGCTCTCTTCTGTAAAGTGCTAAATATCCTCCCTTCCATTTGAAGCACTTATTTATTTTTCCTTTGAGGACCAATGTTCCAAGAGGCCATGAACGTACAAAGCTCATATCTTCTGGCATTTCTTCTCTTGGAAAATTGCTCTTCTCCCAGTTGCAGACCTGGTGGAGCTGTCAATCATGGTGCTCTGTTCCCAAACACATTCAAGGAGTGAGCATTAACTCAGACAGTCTGTTGGTTTCATATTCCCCGCATCACAGAGATCTGTTCACAAAGTGACATGTAACCTGAGTCAGACTAATCCAAATCCTTTTCAACCCTTCTCTGCAAGAACCAGTTTAAGAAAACTTCTCTATTTCCTTTGAGGACCCATTATTAGAAATGTAAAGTGGGGGCGCCTGGGTGGCTTAGTTGGTTAAGCGTCCGACTTTCGCTTAGGTCATGATCTCGCGGTTCGTGGGTTCGAGCCCCGCGTCGGGCTCTGTGCTGACTGCCAGCTCAGAGCCTGGAGCCTATTTCAGTCTGTGACTCCCTCTCTCTCTGACCCTCCCCTGCTCACGCTGTCTCTCTCTCTATCCTAGAAATAAATAAAACATTTAAAAAAAAAAGAAAGAAATGTAAAGTGACTTTACTTGAAGCTGCTTCTAGTGACTATCTCCCATAACCACAAGGAAGACATTAACAGCCTAAAAGCATGAAATCAATGTGTAGAGAAAAGCAGAACCAAGAGATGGCAAGAAAGTCCTGATCATATTGTTTGTTCCCTTTAGTTGAACAGTGCCTGAAGCCGTCCTTAGGCATCTTCGTTGTAGGAGGCAATCTTGAGGTGGATTTCTATTACAGAGATTTCTATGACAACACTGAAATTTCCCAAGCAGTCACCTATTTCCAGGGTCTCGCTTTACAGTTGATAACTCTGTCAGTGTCCATTCTACCCCTCTTCTGCTTCAATATCAAAACAGAACACAGATCCACTGAAAATACCCTCAGGTCAGGATGTTGTCTCCTCAGAGGGTTACATTCCAGAAACGTCCACTCAACAATCTCCTGATGTTCAAATGGGCACGGCGTAGGTGCTGCATAAATTTAGGACATGCTTGCTTCAATCACTGAGGCACTTACAAACACACTTTTATGAATCACTCCAATATTCTAATTATAAAAATGTGGGTGTTATTTACAGATAATAAAATGAAAAAAGCTTCCAAGTTTGTCATTTTTGTAAATGAATTTTAAGAAAATTTTGGACTATACCTCCCCTTCTCTTTTTCCTTTGGGTAATTTTCTATTTAATATTTATTCCTCAGCTGTGCAGTTCAATACTGAAGTTTAAATTTAGAAGATATTAAAAAAACCTATTTCCATTTTATAAATTTTACATATATATGCATATATAGGGAAAGTTGTAATTCTAAATTTTTCAAAAAAAGTATTGAAATATTTTTGAATATTCAAGGTTGTTACTCTGAGAAGCAATTATGTAATGGTGCTGAAAATCCTACAGCTATAGCCTTGGGATCTTTGGTAAGGTACAGGACCATTGGCCTTGTGCAAAATTATCTTACATTGTTGCTTTTTCTGTTTTCATGTCCCCTCCCTTTTTTTTTATTTTTACAGTGATCACTTCTTAATTGTATAGGCTGTTTTCCCCAGAATTTCTTCCTTTCTCTTGCTATTTTCCCTGAATATAATGTTTATGTGATTGGAAACCAAATTACTAAGCTAATTAGAATTATCTTTAAACTAAAAGTAAATAACCTTCAAGAAAAAGATTGAGGGATAATAGTATGATAAAATTGTTTATGTTTGAGTAAATGGGTATTCAGAAGATTATTTAGACTGTTCAGAATCTTTTTAAAGCTCAGTTCATGTGGGTGATGTGTTGCTAAATTCCATTTCTCATGTAACTGTGTACATTCAAATATATCTCTGGATAAAACTCTCTGCTTGCCGTTCCAGGAACTATTTCTCTCAATGCTAGAATGACTTAGTGGCTGATCTCTAGTTTTATATGCTTTCAAAAAAGTAAGTGGTTTTTTTCAGGGATGTTTGTATTTACCCATCCATTCATTACTGAAATTATCAAGGATCTATTATGAGTGCTTTTGATATTTTTATTTGCTGGTGGATGACCAGCAAAATCTTCCAGAGTATTAGAACTGGACTTCAGGCAGCAAGTGCAACTAGACAAAAACCACAGGCTGAAAGCCACATAGCACCTTATCCACTGCGCGTTCCCTGAAAGGTGTTTTTCCTTTCTTAGTTCCAACATCCCTTCAAAATGTATAAGAATTATTAAGTGATGATCTGTCAATCATAATTGTTACAGATAAGTTATGTGCTTAAGAAGGGGCTGCGGGGGGGGTGCAGGAGACAGGTTGCAGGCAGTCATGGATCTCACTACATTTGGGTATTACCATTATATGACAGCCAGAATTCTGACATTTGTGTGCAATATTAAAAATAGAAAACAAGCACCAGAAAAAAATCAAAAGTTAATGCTGCTACAGGCATATTGCCAGTCTGAGCTGTATACTGCTGAGCCATTGGTCTCTGAGGTTTTTGAATGACTGTAGTGTATGGCATTGCTTGAAGGAAAGTACATCTAGAATAGATCTTTACTCTTCACTGAATTACTTAGAACTGGAGATATTGAAATTCAACACAGGATTATCGTCATTCACTGAAACACAGGGAATTATCTAGCTGTGATGGCTCTGAGAAATGTAATGTGAACACTACAGCACTATCTGTGCTGAGAAATAGTTCTGTGAGAAATGCAGAAAATAAGGTTCTACAGACAGAGACTATATTTTGCAATATGTGCCTATTAATGCTATTTCTTAAACTGATTTTCAGGATGTACTTATATCTACAATGTTCATATTACTTAAGAATAAATTAAACATTTCAAATCAGACTATGGTTTGGAATGCAAAATGGCAAATCATAGAACATAAGTTTAACGCAGGAAATAACACTGAAACAAGTGACTGCAGAGATTGATTTATATTGTTGACTTGCCAAAAATTATCTTTTAATAAACCAATTTTAATTTTCTATAATTTAATACTTTCCTCAAAGTTTACAAGTATATACTTTAAAATATTCAAAAAGGTGAGTAAAAACATTTTTAAATGGTCATAGTGAATCATATAATTGTATGTGTTTAAATGACATATTACATACTTAATCTTGTCATTTTTATTATTATCAATCATTGCATATGAAAGTACCTTTTAAATAATTATATGAGAAAAAAATCACCTTTTCAAAATATTTAAACTCTGAAAAAACCCTTGTTCATTGACCATTTTCAAGCTCTAGCATTTACCACTTGATCAAAGTGCTATATATAGACATATTCCTCACATCTTCTATCATTAGTTTTTTAACATCTTGGAATTGCAAATACTAATTCCCACCAAAATTATTTTCTCCTTTCAGTGCACTGAATTTCTCTCATTAAAAAAAAATAATAACTAGGAAGTCATTGTTACTATTTCATTTCTCCTCAGGTGACATTTCAGAATTTTAACATTACATTTTCCCTTAAATATCACTATTATCAGTTTTGAAATATCATGGTTATTTCCCCTAATTGATAGTAATGTATACTAAAAATATTCCATTTATATCAAACATCATTGAAGATGAGAAGTGAGGACAATGTACCAATTCACCAATACATTTAGTCTATTGCTTTTTCATTGTTCAAGTATTAGAGAATTTACATTCTTAAGAGATAAAAATATGATAACATTTAGAATGAAAGAATGAAATTGGACCACATTCTCAAACCGTACACACCATACACAAAAATAAACTCAAAATGGATTAAGGACCTAAATGTGAGACCTGAAACCATAAGAATCCTAGAGGAGAGCACAGGGAGCAATTTCTTTGACATTGGTCATAGCAACATTTTTCTAAATACACCTCCTGTGGCAAGGGAAACAAAAGTAAAAGTAAACCAATGGGACTGCATCAAAACAAAAACCTTCTGCCCAATGAAGGAAACAATCAATAAAACTAAAAAGTAGCCTCCTGAATGGAAGACAATATTTGCAAATGACATATCCAATAAAGATTTAGTATCCAAAATATATAAAGAACCTACATAAGTCAACACCAAAAAAGTAAATAATCCAATAATAACGGGCAGAAGACATGAACAGACATTTCTCTCAAGAAGACATAGAGAGGGCCAACAGACACATGGAAAGGTTTTCAACGTCAATCATCATCAGGGAAATGTAAAACAAAACTACAATGAGATATCACCTCATACCTGTCAGAATGGCTCAAGTCAGAAACATAAGAAACAATAACTGTTGGCAGGGATGTGGAGAAAAAGGAACCCTTATGCATTGGTGGTGGTGCAGCCACTGTGGAAAAAAGTATGGAGGTTTCTCAAAAAATTAAAACAGAATTACCCTGTAATCCAGGAATTCCACTACTGAGTATTTATCCAAAGAATATAAAAACACAATTCAAAAAACCATATGTTCCCCTATGTTTATTGCAGCATTATTTACAATAGCTAAATTAGAGAAACAACCCAAGTATCCATCAATTAGGTAAATGGATAAATAAGTGGCATAGATAGGTAGATAAATAGTTAGATGGAGATAGACATAGACATAGATATACCGCATATGTACATATAATGGAATATTACAGTTCTAATACTAAGTGAAATAAGTCAGTCACATAAAGACAAATACCATTTGACTTCACTCATACATAGAATATAATAAATAAAACAAATGAGAGCACCTGGGTGGCTTAGTCAGTTAAGCCGTGAACTCTTGATTTTGTCTCAGGTCACAATCTCACAGTTTGTGAGGTCAAGCCCCACACTGGGCTCTGTGCTGACAGTGCGGAGCCTATTTGGGATTCTCTTTCTCTCACCTTCTGTCTCTGTTTCTCCCCACTTTGTGCTCTTTCTCTCTCTCTCTCAAAATAAATAAACTTAAAAATTTTTTAAAAAGAAAAGAAATAAAACAAATGAACAAAGAAAAAAGACACAAACTAAGAAATATATTCTTAACTACAGAGAATAAACTGATGGTCACCAGAGGAAAAGTGAGTGAAGGGATATGTGAAACAGGTGAAGGAGATTAAGAGTACATTTACTGTGATGAGCATTGAGTAATGTGTAGAATTACTGAATTATTGTCCTGTACACCTGAAAGTAATGTAGCACTGTGGGTTAACTATACTGAAATTAAAAACAAACAAAAACAACATAATGTGGAGTGAAATAAGTGAGACACCGAAGAATACTTCTTGATAGAAATTCAGAAGTAGTTGAAACTAATCTGTGGCTTTAGAAGTCAGGAGAGTGGTCACCTTTTAGGAGGAGAGTGGAGGCACTATCTGGAAGAGAGCCCGAAGAGGAAAAAAATTGCCAACCTCATCCTAGACTAAAACAATTAGCACATTATATCTCTTGGATAGATAGCCAGTCTCAAAGACTGGTTTAATTATTTGAAACTGTGAAATCCTGCAGCCATTTGGCGATTGTGATGGACACCAGCCTAAGGAATTAGCCACACATAAAGATGAACTTGAAAGAAATGCAGAATAATGTGGACAGAGATCAGATGATATTGTGGGCTTCTGGATCAAGTCATGCCCAAAGTTCTGCATTAGTTCTAAACTGTTCTATTTCTTGGGTCCATAAATTCATTATTGCTTAAGGCAATTTGAGTTTGGTTTCTGGAATTGCAACTAAAATCATTTCAACTAATATATGTTGCAATAATCCCCATCAACCTTATTTCTAAGGGCTGCATAGTATTTTATTTTAATGATATATTTTACTTAACCATTCTTATAATATTTAGTACTTACACTGTTTAACTTTAAGCTATTATTAAGTCTGCAATAAACTTAGTAATTAAAAAAATATATGATATCTTTAGAAACAGCCATACTTGAGTATATTGCTATACAACATTGTCTAAAACATCTTTATGAGACACTTTTTCCTGTTCCCATATAGAGCTCAGGGTATGCATAATCAAACCATGTCACACTTCTACCAAATTAGAGATGCCATTATTCAATTACTCTATCACATATTCTTCATCTTTATGACCAATATTATTAACGAGCTTTCTTTGGGAGAATATATTTAAACCAAAGAAACTCAGTTTTCCTCACATTAAAAAGATCAAAATGAATGCAGAAATGGATGCAATTCACTAAATGCATTGATTTACGTAAACTCTATAATTAGCTACATATACTTAATTAGTAAGCTTGCAAAAGAGTCACATTCATCTCTGAGTAATATCCACAATGACAATAAGCCATGATCATTCTGTGGTATGAAAAGTTGAGTGTGAAAACTTGAGTATTCAATGTCAAACTGCCAAAATCATACCACCATAGCTGTGAAAGGAAAATTAAATCAGCGTTAGCTTGCAAAGATCTGAATTAGATCTTCTCATTCCCCTTTGACTATTTTCAAGTTATATTTCTGCAGCAGTATAATGACCCTTGGACAGAGCTGAAAGGAAAAGAAGGCCTAGAGTGACAGTGGATTTCAGCCTACTGTGAACTGTGGACCAGTGAGTTTGGGACTTGTGTTTTATCCTAGCTCTACTCTGCTTTGAGGATTATATTCTTGCCATCTTCTCCGTGGATACAGAAGATTAAAAGAGCTCCTGTGAGATTTGGCTACAGTACAATGGTTGTGCTACATGAGCTGGAAAATTTGTAGAACAGCATCAATCGTAAATTTGGAACACCATTTGTTGATTTGAGGTCTTATTTTTTATAACTCAGAATAAGGAAAAGAATATTTTATTTCTTTCTTGGCTCATACAGAGTGCATTTATGACAAATAATAATGGAAATTATTAGAACAATAATAGAATATTTAATAGAATATTTAGTATCAGTAATATTTTATAATTCAAGATTCTCAAACATTTGTTAATAACTGGTTTTAAGTCACAATTTTACATTCCTAATAATAAGTAAGTTAAATAAAAATCAGGTCAATCTTCCTTTTCTGAGTTGAAATAATCAAATACATGCTTTTTCATGTTGCCAATTTTTTTCATCTAACTACAAAGATTATGTTTGACAGTGGTCAAACAATCCTTCCTGCCTAAATGTGAAAATATATATATATTCTCTAAGAACTGAATGTGAGAAATTTTCCCAAATTCTCTGCATTCCCAGATGCAGAGAATATATTAATAAAATTGATGAAATAAATCTAGTCCGGGGATTGTAGAGACTTCCCCTCCAAAACAATTCTATTTGGAAGTAAACCTGTTTAAGCAATAGAAGATTTTCTAGATAGGATTAAACAACAAACTCAATTAGTTTTAATCAGTAATGCAAGTGAAACAGATTTTAACTTAATTAAAGCTAGCAGAAGTAAAATGCCTAGTAAGATAATGGGAGATAATGGAATTTGATTTCCCCTTCCTGGCAATAATATCACTAGAACTATCCATGTGGAAGGAGACTGGTATGAAGGCTTTAAGAGTTACTTGGATGATTCTAATAATTAAAAGCAAATAGGTATCTTGAACATGTTAAAGAAGGAGAAAGCTAATTCGTAGTTAGTGCTTAAAAGTCACCAAATTAATCTGATTGCTCTTGTCACATTTTTACTAATGAAAGAAATGGCTTTTGTAACTAAACCATATCAAAGACAATGTGCTGTTGAACATATGCTTACTCATAGATATAGTAACGTGAAACTACAACAGTTTTGATGTGCTGTCATTTTCCTTAAAAATGTTATAAAGCTTTATCCCTCCTATATTTATGCATGAAAATAAAAAGACAAAAATAACATAGCAGTGATATTTGATTATTAACAAGGTGAATAGTAGTAACTGGACATTACATGTGACACATCAGGGTTTCCCAACTCAAGCAGGCAGAATTTATGTGTTTATCTTCATTTTACATATACAAAGATGAAAGTCTTAAGAGTTTCATTCACATTTTTAAAGAAAACATAACAAATAAGCATAGACAATTATAAATTCAAGCTATTTTTAATTTGCATTTTGTTAATTGTATTATATCCTCTATTCTTGCTTTGGCCACACACACACACAAAAAGCAGGTCTGTTAAGATTGTTTCAAATAAATGTAAGACAGTGATTTTATTATTTTGGTGTGAGAGTTGGATGGGATATGTAAAAATCACTTTGCATAATCTGTCAATAACTAAAAACAGACATCTGAAGATTTTTTGAGAAGGTAATAGTAGTTTATTATTTTTAATATTTATTATTGTTTTTATTATTAAACTTGAAAGTCTTTTGTAGGTAGATAAGATGTGATAATGTAACCATATTCAAAGGACTGTTTTTCTTCTGGACAGAGAATTAATAATACATAGAGAAGAATGGAATTAACCAATCTTTATAATATAATATAATAACACAAAGAAGTACACTTGTCCCATAACCCCTCATACTTCTCTGCCCCATCTTACTAGGTGACCTTGTGCATGACTATAGCCTGGGCAAAATCAGCCAGAGCCATTCTCTGGGACAATTTTATTCTATCTGCATGTTGAGGTATAACAAATTTGTTCAAAGAGAGAAGTAGGAAAATAAACCTGTGTGATATTGCCCCCGATAGATGGAAACCATACTTACAAAAGCAAGGTTATGTTGAAACAAGTTAGACTCCAAATTGTGTAAGAAAAAAAAACCCAAAAATAAAAACAAAACAATTGTATTCTTATCTGCAAATATTCCTTTTACTTTCTTGGTTTTTGAATTGCTGCTTGTCAGTTGCAGCGTCTTATGAAACTGTTCTCTCTGTCATTGTTTTGGGTTCATATGAAACATTTCTGTGTCTTGCCCACTGTGCAACCAATGTCAGTCTGGTTTGAATAGGTTTCTGTTTCTAATTTCAGATGATTTAGAAATTGCAGATAAATTAGTCTTTTTTAAAAATCCCAACTTCCATATACTATGCAAATAAATTTGTACATTTTACTATAATATATGTTTACTGCAACATTTCTTTTAATATATGGCATCTTTTTGTTTAATTTTCCCACAAACATAGGGCACATATTTTCTTTCCATTCTTCCTTTTTTTCCTCCCTCCCTTGTTTGCTTCCTTCTTCAAAAATATTGAACTCCTACTTATTGCTAACCACTTTTACAGATATGGATGAAACAGCAGTGAATATAAAATCCAAACTGTCTGCTCTCATTATACTTTAATACTTAGATGGCAGAGGAACAATAATTTAAAAACAAATACATGTCTTGTGTTTTTTTTTTTAAGTTTATTTAATTTGAGACAGACAGAGACAGCGTGATTGCCAGAAAGGCAGAGAGAGAGGGAGAGACAGAGAATCCCCAGCAGGCTCTGCACTGTCAGCATGGAGCCCAATGTGGGGCTCAAACTCATGAACCATGAGATCATATCCTGAGCCAAAACCGAGAGTCAGATGCTTAACTACCTGAGCCAACCAGGTACCCTAAAACAAATATATATCTAATACACCAGTGGAGGCCGATGCTAAGGTAAAAAATAAAAATAAAAAGGCTTAAAAACTGAGGGAGACTTCTGGTTTCTGTGTTTGCATATAAGGAGCTTGGAAGTTACCTTTATGCCCTAATAATAAGTAAAAAGCTGAACAGACTGAAAAATCAATAAATCTTCTTAGATCTATAACTAAAGGGAGGAAAACAGGGCAAGCTGCTGCTCCCAAGACTGGAGACACAGACAGGCAAATGTAGATTGTGACAAGCTTACTGGAGCAGGGACTCATGAGCTGAAACCACAGGGAAAAACTGAGTGGAGTAGAAAATCCCAAACTGCAATTTATCAAAAGCTAGAAGTTCAGTGTAGATGACTCTGAGAGTTAAAAGCTTCAAGAGAGGCCAGTCATAGGAGGGCCTCTACAATATTGGGAGACTCACTTCCAGGAATCTGACCAGGTTGTCATGGTAAATATTGAAGAGAAATCCTCTCAGTTTTCCAGCAGAGGAAGGAGAAAAGGAACCCTTTCGAAAAATGGAGAAAGGCTCTGTTCTTAACAAGACCTGTCCTCAGAGGAAACCAGTTAATCAGAGCTCAACTTAATGGGGTATTATCAGAGCCTAAATGGCCCAAGGAAGGAGACATACCCAATTTGAGCACACTCTAGCCTTCCGCTTGGGAGAAAAGAAATACCCAATCCCAGCCTATATGCATATGTGTGTATACATTTATTAAGTTCTTCCCAAACTTGATGTATAGATTCAATAACATCCCAATCAAAATCCCAGAAAATTACTTTGTGGATATCGACAAATTTACTTTAAAATTCGGAGCACCTGGGAGCTCAGTTGTTTGAGCATTCAACTTTGGCTCAGGTCATGATCCCACCATGGCTTGTGAGTTCGAGCCCTGCATCGAGCTTTGTGCTGACAGCTCAGAGCCTGGAGCCTGCTTCAGATTCTGTGTCCCTCTCCCACTCTGCCTCTCCCTCACTCATTCTCTCTCTCTCTCTCTCCCATAAATAAAAAAACATTAAAACATTTTTAAAATAAAAAAGTAAAATTAACGTGGAGAGGCAAAAGACCCAGAATAGTCAACATAATACTGAAAGAGAAGCACAAAGTTGGAGGGTTGACAATACCCAAATACAGGTGTTACTATAAAGCCACAGTGATCAAGACAGTGTGGTATTGGCAAAACAATACACAAATAGATCAATGCAACAGAATGGAAAGCCCAGAAATTGACCCCCAGAAACATGTCAACCTATCTCTGACAAAGGGGCAAAAGTAAAACAATGGAGCAAAGTCATTTCAACAAATGTTGCTAGAACAATTGAATAGCCACCTGTTTTAAAAAAAAAAAGTATCTAGACACAGAATCTCCACCCTTAACAAAAATGAACTCAAAATAGATCACAGACCTAAATGTAAAATGCAAAACTACAAAACTCCTAGATGATAACACAGGTGAAAACCAGATGATCTTAGTCATGGTGATGGTTTTTTAGATACTACAGTAAAGGCACAATCCAAAAAAGAAATCATCAACAAACCAAATTCATTCAATTTAAACATTTCTGCTCTGTGAAAAACAGTTCCAAGAGAATGAGAAGACAAGCAACAGGCTCTGGGAAAATATTAATAAAAGACACATCTGATAAAAACTGTTATGCAAAATAATCAAAGAACTATTAATCTCAACAATAAAAAAGAACCAAATTTAAAACTGAGCCAAAGACCTTAAAAGATGTCTCATCAAAGATAAGCATGTAGCAAATAAGTACATGAAAAGATGTTCCACATTATATGCCATCAAGAAAATGCAAATTAAAACAAAATTAAGACACCACTACATATCTATTATAATGACCAAAATGCAAACCACTGAGAACACTAAATGCTTGCCAGGATTTACAGCAACAAGGACCCTGATTCATTGCTGGTGAGAAGCTAAAATAGTACAGCTACTCTGGAAGATAGTATATAGTATGCTCTAGAAGATGCTGACTGTATAATCCTGCAATCATGCTCCTTGGTATTTAGGCAGGGGAATTGGATACTTATCACACAAAAACTGAACATGGATGTTTACAGTAGCCCAAATTCATAATTGCCAAAACTTGAAAGCAGCCAAGATTTCCTGCAGAGGTGGATGGATAAATAAAATGGAATCTTATCCAGTGTTCTGAGCTATCAAACCATGAAGTAACCTGAAGGAAACTTAAGCATATTCCATTAAGCGAAAAAAGCCAATCTGAGAAGGCTACATATAGGATCATTCCAACTATATGACATTCTGGAAGAGACAAAAGTATGTAGACAATAAAAAGATCTCTGATTCCCAGGGGTTATGGAAGAGAGAGGGATGAACATGTGGAGCACAGAGGGTTTTAGTGCACTGAACATACTAGCTGTGATACTATAATGATGGATATATGTCACTATAAATTTGTCCAACCCACAGAATAAACCAAGAATGAAATGTGGTGTCAACTATGGACTGAGGGTGATTATGGTGTGCCAAAGTAGATTCATTAGTTGTAACAAATGTACTACTTTGTTGGGCGATGTTGATACTAGAGGAGGCTACAAATGTTGTGGGGGCAGTTGGTAATATGGGATATCTCTGAACCTTCTCCTCAATTTTGTGGAGAATCTTAATTAAAAAAATAAAAACAATAAAAATAAAAAATTAAAAAATGAATTGAGCCTGATGCATGATGAGACATTTTGAGCAAACTGAAAGTAAATAATGAAAGAATCCATGCAGAAATCAATGGAACAAAATTCTAGGCAGAGAGCTCCAACTGAAATGACCTAATATAAATAACTGTTAACAAAAAGTAATAAAATAGATAATTCTAATGAGTAACTTTGTATTAGTGAAGATTGGCATTTATTTAGGTTAAGTACATCAAAGTATAAACCGTTATTTATACTGGTATAATCAGGAACATTCACTGAGATGATATAATAATGATAACAAACAGTATCTATTAAGTTTGTATAAGAATACCTGAGACTGAGATGAATAGCAAGTTGCAAGCATTTTTATGTTGCTGGTTAGGAACAGGGTACAGACAACTTCTCTCCCTTTGAAGAACTATCTGTTTAAAATAATATTTTAATGTTACACATTCTCATTCCAATCCCTGGCCATCTTATTTGCTACAAGTCTGCTGGTCTGGGAAGTGGGACTGATATTTAAAAAGAGGTGATGGGGGCACCTGGGTGGCTCAATCAGTTAAGCATCTGACTTCGGCTCAAGTCATGATCTCATGGTTGTGGGGCTGGGCCTCATGTTGGGCTCTGTGCTGACAGCTCAGAGCCTAGAGCCTGCTTCAGATTCTGCCTCCCTCCTTCTCTGCCCCACCCCCACTCATGCTCTGTCTCTGTCTCTCAAAAAATAAATAAACATTAAAAGGGGTGATGTATTCTGTGTTTCACATTTTTCTGTCTAAATCAAATCAGCTCATACTCCAAACAAGATGTTTTTCTCTTGAAAGAAGAGATGTTTCATATTCCAGAAATGGACTAGGCACAAAACACAACTGCTGGAAGACGCCAGGGATCCAGAAATGATAGTTCTTACAGTAGAGGGACAACTAAATTCTTCAAACAACACATTCCTAGTACAACCAGCTACTGCTTTACAAGTTGACAGCATTTTCCAGATCATATTGAACAAAACAAATACAACCATAACATAGGATCATCACTCATGTTATTAAGCACTATGCTTATGATTTACCAAAATAGAGATAGAAACAGAGAATCTTGAAGAAAAAATATCTCAAGGCCATAATGATGGGGGTTGAAGAGAAAATAATTTGCTACATATAGAGAAATAGAAACCTGGATTATATTACCAAAAAGAACTTGCCACAGTTTCTTTGTGATTAGAATTTAAAAGTTGATGTTCACATCTATTTATTTGAACTGAGCTTCTTATATATAAGTTTAGACTTAAGTAATCATACACTATATACTTATAATTTATTACAACTTATAGTGTGTCCTGAATTTATTATGAATTAAAATTTGTATTTCTCTTCAAGGCCCAAGTGGAAGGAAAGCTCCAGACACTATTTTATTTATGTCAACTGTCTTTCCACCAATTCTTTTTAACCCGAAATTATGCTTTTCTACTTGTCTGGGGATGTGGGGTTCCATTTCCTCTAATGCAGATCACTTTGTGGTCTGCATTTGCCTCATGTGGCAATACATTGTTCTTTTCGGTTAGGAAAGTATTTAGTGACTGACTTGAAGGTGAAAGAAAAAGCTCCACTGAACATAAAGTATGAATAACATGCCTTTCTCAAACCAGTACAACTTTTTCCACAGAGAGAAATTTATGTTGCAGTTACTCATTAGTTTACACGGTTTTCTGTTGATAAGTAGTAGTAGTAGTAGTAGGGGTGGTCGTAGTAATAACAATAATTTACACCTCAATACCTTGTACTTAGCATATGATAACACCATCTTTTTCTCAGAGAACTTGATAATGTTCGCTTTAGAGGTCAGTAAAGTTATAAATGTAGCAAAAACAAATTCAAATAAAAACAAATACATATCTGACTCTCTCTCTATTATAACATTGTGTCACCGCATACAGGGAAGCACAGTAAATATTCTACAGATTATTAATCCATCTTACAGCCTTCCCCCTAAATTATGAGACTGGCTCTCTTCATTGGTTCTATACTCTGACTCAAACAGATTAGAATTTGGAACAATTGGATAAATCGTCTTGAGATACTTTGAAAAGAATCAGCAGTTCATGAGATGTATTGATCCTTTACCAGGAATTTGGTCTTCATTGTAGAAATAATAGGGTGGATATCATTGAACAATTTAGAGGTTTAGTACGAAGGTTCAAATATATCTGTTTCTGGATCTATTTTTGATTTTATATTCTTTGAAAACATTAATTAAAATGTTTTTAAATGTTAAAAGTTTATATGAAAAAATATTCAATATCCTTTTAGTAATCAACCATATTCAATAGCCTCTGAAAAGCACGATGTATTTTCAGGATGACCTGGGTCACAGTCAGATAAGCTTAATACAACTTTCAAAATAAATTCCAATTATATTAAGGAGAAGAGAGAGATTTCAAGGTACTGTGGATACACGTTTTAGAAAATTGCAAACACTTTCTTGAAAGGAAAACTTTACTTTTGTAATAATATGAATTAAAACGTACGTAAATAATATCTACTTTGCATATCTGATTTTAGTTAAGCCATTTTAATTTCATTAACATTACCTCTTATTTCTGGAAATCATTTGTTCTTCAGGTAACAGTAAATTAAGGGGATTTTTATCAGTTAAAAATACAATTACTTTGATCCATATCTTCCCAACCTTTGTTATCTGTTAGCTTTTTGAGAACAGCCATGCTAACAGGTGTGAGGTGATATCTCATTGTGGTTTTGATTTGCATTTCCCTAATAATTAATGATGAGCATCTTTTCATATACCTGTTGGCCATTATTTTATAGCTTCTGATCTCACTTACTCTATCTTTTAATTGTATTAGGAAGACAAAACACATACAAAACAGAAAGAATAGCTGTTCGGGAAAATGGGTCATGAGAAATCAGATTTCATGGAGAGTACTGGAAATGAACAGAATCTATACTGTGTATTGGAGCGACAGAATACAGATTGAAGTTTTTAAGAGATATCTTTAAAAAGTATTCAAATCAGAATGGGAATGTTGGAAGCATCTTGGGAATAATGTATGTTAAAGAATAAGACACAGAACTAAGCGAAGGGTCGGACAGATGAAGCAGTATTTTATCAAATTAAAGGCAACAGCCTCTCATTCCCCAAGCTTCCCACCATGCTGACACTCATGGCACTGAAGCACTGCAAAATGAAGCTTCCGTATATAATTTTTAAAGACATTGACAGTTGTTTTTATTGATCCCATTTTCTTGAGTTGGGTTTGGTACACCTATTTACCTATTCGGTGGTGCAGATTCTCCTAAAATATTTTGCTAATATGGTCCCTATGTACATTCACATGTTTTACATTAATTTTCCAGTTGACAGTGGGAGTTTATACTCACTGTACCAGTCATTTGGGAATAAAACTAGTAATGGGGCACCTGGGTTGCTCAGTGGGTTGAGCATCAATTCTTGACTTCAGCTCAGGTCATGATCTCACAGCTTGTGAGTTCAAGCCCCAAGGTGGTCTTGAGCTGACAGCATGGAACCTGCTTAGGATTCTCTCTCTCTCTCTCTCTCTTTCTCTCTCTCTTTCCCTCTCTGCCCCTCCCCCCTGCTCGCTCTCTCTCTTTCAAAACAAATAAATAAATAAACTTAAAACATGAGTAAACACACTGGTGTATTATTCTAGCAATTCAAATGCCCGCATGAGTAAGAAGTAGGTAATTTAAATCTACGCTTTCAAAGGATATAGTCTCTTATTCAAATCTTAGAGATATATGGAACAGTGTTTGTAATGTTGTTTTCACTTTAAAAATCATTTAAGTACCTCTGTTAATTCCTCTTTATATCTATTTTACATAAACCATTTTTATGTAATTGAAATTATTTAAAAATAATAAATTGATTCAATTACTTTCTTGAGATTAACAGTGTTTTCTTTCCATGTTAGAAGCTTGAAAACACAGTATATTTAATAATAATTTTTAAAGATATTTTTTCAAGACTCAGTTCAAAAGTTTGTTAGCATTTGTTAACAAAATATACTTTTTTATATATGATCATTTAATCAAAAATGAATTAACCAATAGAACTAAACAAGATTTTTTAATGACTCTCAATTATTTTATATTTTAACCATTCAATAGAAAAATACTATAATCATTTGGCTAATATAAATTGGCTCTTTTTAGGTAAAATGAAAGAGATAGTTGATATATGGTCACCTTACATCTAATGTTTTAACTTTTCTACTTAAGCCATTATTTATCTCTGAGATCAAACAAAGTTAATAATTGTCAATTTCAAGGAAATTCACTTGATTAGAAATATATCAAAATCTGTCATCAAAATAAAATGAACAAGACAATGAATACATCCTGGTAAGTGCCTGTATACTCTTTTATTCCATAAGCATCTTATTTTTTTCTTAAGCATGCTCAGAAAGTATATAGAGTTTCCATAACTCAGGGGCAAAAAATCACTACCCAAGATTCCTTTAACTTTTAATGATATAATGATATAATTTACTATGGGACACCAAGGAAAAGTAATGATATGTTTAGTATAAACACATATGAATTCAATCAAATAAGATACTCAATGCACATGATTCCCTCCTTTCAGGAGCCTTGTTTTTATCTCTTTGATCATCTTTTCTTCCCACAGACTTGAATAACTAGATGTTGGCAAAAATTATATTACCTTTGCTAGTATAAATGAAGTGTGAATGACCATACTGACACAGAATGACATAATCATCATTAAAAAAAATCACTGAGTATCCCCAGTTTTCTTACCTCTCTTGAAGACCATAGAAGTGAGAGAGAGGTAGTGCCGGACGGCTGGACAGATGGATTGGACAGGCTGGTGACAGCAAAGGCACTTCAACTGCACAGTCACCATGACCACCATGGGTGGCCTGGGCCTCCCACCCTGGCTGACGCTGGGATTGCAGCCACCTGAGCAAGTGGCTGGGCCCCAATCAGAGGAGGAGGAGGCATTATCTGGGAAGAAGCCCACTAGAGCCTTACTGCACTCTGGAAATCCAGAGACCCTTGCTCTCCAGCCTCTATCCTCTTTAAAGGCATAGGCACCGCTACACTCTCTCTCTCTCTCTCTCTCTCTCTCTCTCTCGCAAAAAGGTCAAGATCAAGGATTTACATCCTCTACCTACCTGGGACTCCACTGGGAAGCCCCCAGGTGCTGCTAGTACCACCAGCAAGACCCAGAGCCGCTCTCTGATAGGAAAAACCTGGCACAGAGACGTGTGTGTGCACGGGACCAAGCCATGCCCCAGCCTGAGCTACCAGGACCTGATCTGCCTCCCCTCAGTCATCTCCCTAGCCCTGCCTGCACCTAAGTGATGACTACACAGCCCGAGGTTGGGAATCAACACCTCTCAGGATTTAGGCTTGCATCCTGGAAGGAGCAGGCAGCGGGGAGCTGGCCTCCCTACTGAGGAGCAGAGACAAGTTTGGGGCATCCCAAATGTATACCCACTGAGCCTTGTCAGAGTTCTGAAATTAGAAAAAATATAATCTTGGGGCGCCTGAGTGCCTCAGTGGTCTAAGCATCTGACTCTTCATTTGAGCTCACGTCTTGGTCTCATGGCTTGTGGATTAGGATTGCGTTGGGTTCTCTGCTGACAGCTCAGAGCCTGGAGCCTGCTTCAGATTCTGTGTCTCCCCCTCTTTCTGCCCTGCCCCTGCTTGTACTCTGCCTCTCTCTTTCAACAATAAATAAATGTTAAAAAAATAAATTTAAAAAAGCTTTTAGTCTCATGTCTTTTAATAAATGGACATCTGTCTTCTTTCTGAAATAAAAAATGTGATGCCTTTCTTTTTCTAGAACTTTTGACAGTGCCAGAACCTTTAAAACATGCTCATAATCATATAGATTTTACAGCTACATTTCTAAAGAAATGATGAATTTAGGATTAGAAATGAAAACTACATAATTCAATGAAACAATATTATAACTTCTTCAATGCTTCATAGTAAGCCTCCAGGAGATATTTTGTGGGTCTCTTCTGTGATATTTTTAGTTACTTGTAAATTTCTACCTTCAACTATTTCTAAACTTTTTCATAAATTGGCTGCTAGAATTATAGTTTACAATTTGACTCTAAAGTTAAAATACTCATATTACAGAGAAAGAAAGAAACCTCAGGGGCGCCTGGGTGGCTTAGTCGGTTGAGCGTCCGACTTTCGCTTAGGTCATGATCTCACGGTTCATGGTTCGAGCCCCACTCGGGGGCTCTGTGCTGACTGCCAGCTCAGAGCCTGGAGCCTATTTCAGAGCCCTGTATCTCCCTCTCTCTCTGACCCTCCCCTGCTCACGCTGTCTCTCTCTCCTAGAAATAAATAAAAATATTTAAAAAAAAAAAAGAAAGAAACCTCAAAGATCCATGAGTATCAAGGAAATAGGGGTAGGTCTCAAAACTGAGTCCAGCTGTTCTACGAGTCTTAGTCTTTCTTTCTTTTTAGTTTGATAATTTCTGCACAGGAATTTCAATGACTTTTCTGTGTGTGCAGAGGAGTTGAATAAAATATATGTGCCAACAGGGTATGCAGCCATTGAATCTGCGATGATTTTGCCACTATTTGATATAGAAAACACACACTTTTAACACTAATTTAAAGACATTTTTAGCTAGAGTCCATGATTTTATTAATAACCCTCTACGTAAAAAAGGAGAAAGACAAATTAATGAAAATATTTTGGAAAATGAAGAAATTTAGAAACATGTAAATGACCTACATACAGAAAATTGAAAGGAGTTTTACATGACAATTATTAGAACTGATGGAAGATGGATCACTACAATGCATAGGAAATACCATTAAACTTTTAGAGTTTGAGTATCTGTAAAATTTCCTCACAATAACACTGAGGTAATTATCACAAAAAAAGAAGAGAATTTTTATAAGATATTATACAAATATAAACCTGACAAGGTCCCTCCATAAATCTGCCCTTATGTTTATTTTCTAGTCCTGTGATGTAAGGAATTTCATTGTCTTCAGCTTTATCATAAAAGATTTTAATCACTACACTATATAAAACATCTGAGTAAATAAAATTTCCTGAGTAATGTTTTCTGGGATGACTGCTAATTGGAGACACACAGCCTGAGTCTCTAGTCCATATTTATTAGTAAACTCTGAAGTAAAGCAATATTTGTATGGCTAATAAAACCAAAGTGCTGACAAAGGAAAGGAATTCAAGATTACTAGGTTTTTTAATGGTTTTTTTTTTTAATTTCTGAGAGAGAGAGAGAGATAGCATGAGCAGAGGAGGGTCAGAGAGAGAGGGAGATCCAGCATCTGAAACAGGCTCCAGGCTCTGAGCTAGCTGTCAGCACAGTGCGGGACGCGGGGTTTGAACCCACGAAATGTGAGATCATGACCTGAGCTGAAGTAGGTCGCTTAATTGACTGAGCTACCCAGGCGCCCCAGGATTACTGGTTTTATATTAAGAAAACAGTCTAACTTTTGTTCTGCTTTCATGTTTGGTACTAGAGGAGAAAAATTATGTGGCTACTATATTCCCTTGAGTGACTTTGTTTTAGTGTCTTTTTTCCTGATATTTACCAGCGGCCTGCTCAAAAAGGGTATGAAAGCTCTTCACTCTTTCCCCATGGCTTGTCCTATTTATGTTTTCCATCTGAGTTCCATTCTCTTATTATAAACGAGTAATCAGTAAGAAAAATGTTTCTCTGAGTTCCAAGTCTTTCATCAAAAAATGCGGAGACAATCAGTGGAAGGATGAAGACTGTATCTGGCAACAGAAAAGTTAAGAGCCATTTTTTTTAAGTTCAATTGTTTTATTTTGAGAGAAAGAGAGTGTGCAGGTGGGAAAGGGACAGAAGAGAGACAGAGAGAGAAAATCCCAAGCAAACTCCATGCTGTCAGTGCAGAGCCTGATGTGGGGCGTGAACTCACAAACAATGAGATCATGACCTGAGCTGAATTCAAGAGTTGGATGCTTAACTGACTGAGCCACCCAGGCACCCCAAGAGCCAGTGTGTGTGTGTGTGTGTGTGTGTGTGTGTGTGTATGTGTGAGTGTGTGTGTGATTTTGATTCATGAATAGGGTTTAATGGGTCAAACAATAAGGAACTTCTCCCCAAATCTTCCATATTTAATTTACACATATTTCTATATAAGTCCATCCCTTTTATTTTATACTAGATGCATAATACCTACTAGATGTTTCATTTCTCAGCAATTATTTACTATTATTTTTCCAATTGCTTTCTATTATAAAATGATATGCATAATTTGCTTAGCGTATGGCCAAAAAAATCTATAGTTTCCTAAAACTGGAATTATTTTATTCAAATGTGTGGATATCTATAAGGAATTCAATTCTGATAAATCACTTTCCAGAATAATTGCACTAATTTATACCCAAAAGCAATCTGATGATTGTATATCATCAGCAATCTGATGAGAATAGATACTCATAAGAATATCTACATGGTTGACCTTTTTAAGGTTACATACCCTGACACCTTAGATTTTAAAAACTCTACAAATTATGTAAAATTATTTTAAATTTTAATAAGTGTGAAAAACATTGGACTAGTAATAGGATATTCAGGAAACAACTATTAGATGGAAAAATAATAAAATATGTTGGTGGAGATTTTATATCTAAAGATTGATACTCATTAATATGACCTAATAAGAATAACAAAAATGTAAAAAAAAACAAATTTGTAGTGCTTTGGTACAGTGTTTATTCCAATAATTGACAGAAGCTCTCAACTTATCTGTTTTTTTATTTTTATTTTTTTAAGTAAGATCTACATGTAATATGGAGCTTAAATTCATGACCTCGAGATCAAGAGTTGCACGCTGTACTGACTGGAGGCAGCCAAGCATCCCTATTGTTTTCTTATATAATGTTTCCATTTCATACGTACACCAAAATCCTTGAGTGCAATAATAATTGAAGGTAATAAAAAAAGAAATTATTTTCCACACATTTTATCAATTACAAGCCCTTTCTAAACAATTATCATATGGTGTAACAATGCAGTAATAGGATTATATGCTTTTTTGTAGTTACCACATAAAACTCTAAAATACTAAGTAAAACTTGTACAAAAATTGTGCTGCTACTTAATTGCATAATACACATATTCTGACTGAAATTAAAGTATTCTTTGAATTCCACCAATGAGAGCTTTAATAGTATTTCATATCTAAGAACCAAGGTTTCATATATATAATATCCTGTATTAGAAAGGAAAACTACAATTCTTTCTGTTCACAGAAGTAGACATGGCAGTTGTCAATTATCCACTTTTGATCATTTAAGTTTATGAATATCGTTTATTTCATGATAATCTCCTGCTCTCCATGAAAACAGTCTATCCTCCAAATTAGTTTGTCTTATTCGAAACTCATGAAACTTAGGTGTCGACTTTACTTTTGTGATTCAAAGAGCTAGTCTGTTACTTTTCCATATTATATCACACTTTTATTATTTTATTTAAGAAGTTGTTTAGTATGGCTTGTTTGAGTTATTATGAAATAGAGATACTCAAAGAACTGTAAAGGACATTCCATCATACAAATTAGCAAATGAAAAGATATAAGAAATGAAAAAAAAAATGATGCATTGTGTAGACAGGTAACTAACTGCCACTCTGCTCAAGTGCATTTTTACTCTCTGGAAATGTGAATCCTCTCCCTCACCTCCTCCAAAATTCTGACTTTTGGAGAGAAACAGAAATGCATCTTGTTTTGCGACACAGCTTGATTTTTAGTGTTGTTAATTAATTTACATTTTAAAAGAACTAAGTGCCAAATAGAGTAGGGGTAGAGTATCAGCCCAGTTCCTTTCACTGGCAACTAAATTGCAGACTGTTAGAAACAAGTGCGGATATTTGTTCCACTCTTTGTCGTTACTACAAGTATGGTAAAGACATTACAACCATCTGCCAAGTGATAAGATCATTATCTAATAATTTTAAACAGAATGATAGGAATTACAATGTTATCTCAATAAGATAGGATGCTTCTGTTAAGGATCTGACTATATAATGGTAGAGATTTAATTACTGTGCAGAGCTATAAATAAAGTCATGAGGCTTGACACAGTTGGATTCCTTCAAACATTCTAGTAATCTTTTAGTCATCCTGAATTGGGAGATTTGAAGTAAAGAAATATTTAATATTTCTAAAAGAAAAATTCAAACTGAATAATACTTTTGTAACTTATAATTAGAGGATCTTTTTCTTTTTTTATTTATGAGCATGACAGTATAGAATGTTTTTAAAAATATTCAAAAACATTACACAACTATTTTTTTCATGCTTAATGAATGGTATTCTCTCTCTCTTTCTGTCCCCCTCCCTCCCTCTGTGTATATGTGTGTGTTTAATTAAGTTCATTCTATGAAAGTGATGGAAATATCACTGAAAGACTGCTATTGGCATTTGCAATGTATTTCACAAAATGAAATACTAATGTATTTATTTATGTAACAAATATATTTGTTTACAATTATCACAATAAATATATTTATTTAAAATTATTTGAAAAATGTAACCTTAAAATATAAAAATGTCCTTTAAGTATTTCAGACTTTCTCTTTTTGATCCTCAATTGTTGCTTTGATGTAGCTAGAGCTTAAGCTTCACTCCAAAGAGCATTATGTTTAGATTGAAATCATAATGGAGTAATCATTATCTGTATATTACTTTATAATTCCAACAGTTCTTTTAGATCACACAAATAAAATACTTTGAATTTTTCCTATTGACTCAATAGCTTGATTCTAAACCTATTGTTCACTGTAGGTCTTGGCTTTATTCCCTGGCTTATAATGAGAAATGATTATATTGACTGGAATTTTGCTCTGTAGAGTAGCTATAAATCCTACATTTTATTCTAATTTTTATCAAGTTTCCTAAAATACAGCTATATAAATACCAAGCACAAGTAGTGATACTTAAAGTTCTATATCCAAGAGCTTTTAGACATATGGAAAATAGGGTAATGATACCATAGAAGAACTTTAATGCATTTTTAAATACTTGAGGTATTAGCATATATTGATTTGGCAAACATTTATATATTTGAAACATACTACAAAATCTTTAATTTGATAAATAGAATATATTCTTCTTTAATCATCAGCACAGATTGGATAGTAGTAAAAGATACTAGTTAACCATTTTAGTAAAAACTCAAAATTATGGTTGCAGTTTGATTAAGAAATTAAAGGTGTGCCCAGCAAATAATGAAGTATATTATGCTTTTTACACAAATGACCTCTCTTTTAAAAATTGTCTATCATTTGTACAATATAGCATTCAACATGACTATTGGTTTTGAACTCAGAAACCCAACTGAAATTAGTTCTGGGGTAAAAGGGAATTCATTGACTCCAAAATCATGTATTACATCAAGATTGTACCACGCACAGGAATGACATCAGAAATCACTCTCTCCTTTCTCTTTCACTGATTTTTTTCTGAATGTTGGTTTCAATCTCAGGCAGGTTTTGTTCTTTGACCACTGACAACTCTCAAGGTGTAAATCTAACAGTTCAGCAGAGACAGAATTTTTTTTCCTCAGCTCTAGTTTAATGAAAAATTCCTAAAAAGTAACTCTGGTAGCTAAGGGGAGTCAGCACATCGTAGAAAAAATTTATGAGTCACCAGCCACTGATTCTACCCATCTTATATTTGTTGATGCTTCAGAAGATATTTAGTATCTCTAGGAAATCCCACTGTTGTCAAGTATAACAGTGCCCATTTTGATGAGAGAGACTATGGCATTTACCCAATCAAGAATAAGTGATCTAATATGCTAACTATACTGCCCACTTGCACACATGAATTTAGAGTTTCAAAAGTCATTATTAAAAGCATATCTGACAGAGAAAGAAAATTAATGCCTCTAAGTTCTTCTTGAAAGGTTAGAGATACTTTGTTAAAATGAATACAAGCTGAAAAAAAATACAGGTTGGTTTGTAGTAGCTTATATTTCTTATCAGCTACAGATGGATCAAAAAGCATTGAATATAGTTTGAATCCATTGGAAAGACAGAAATCATCACAATCAGTTCATTAGCTCATGAACTATAGACCTCTCTTATTCTAGTCTCTCTTCCTCACAAGTAACACCCAATCTATATTCAAGTCCCATAAATTTTGCTTGCTAATGTGACTAATATGTTTTTCAATTTTCATTGCAACAACCATCCTTATTTTTTAGATAAATATTTAAGACATGCAGAGTCTTCCTATATCCTCTCTGAATTAGTTTTCATATTGCTGCTAAATGATTTTTTACAAAATCAAATCTGACCAATTATACACCCACTAATCAAGACCAAACTAATAATCTAATCATAGTTGTTTACTGAGCCCCAGACATATATACTCTTCTAATGTTTCTCTAACTTTACCTATCACTTTTGGCATTTTTTGGTTAACATGAATTAATAATAAGACATTATTTTAGCAAAAAACTTTCTTTCACAATAATTTTCTTTTATAATAATTACATGTATAATTTTCAACTCTCAAATAATATAATGGCAATTATTTAATACAATTAGGTAGGTCCTTGCTGATTGCAATTTTTCAATAATAAGTTGGTAAATATGGATCAGTTGTGTGAGTGTGTATATGTACAATGTTCATATAAACATCAGTATTATACAAATTAAAGTTGTAGAATGAACAATTTATAGTTATGATGAAATATGATTATAGATGTTTCTTCCTTATAAGGGCAATACATAGTTTTGTATCAGTGGAAAAATAAATATGGCTTTTGCTTACATTCATCTACCGGAACCTAGGAAGGGATAGAAGAAAGATTTGTATTTCTAAACTTTGCTAGTTCTTTTAGATATGAAGTGATAAGACACTGATTAAGTGATTCTGCTCAGCAAATCCCATTAAAGATCCTTTCTATATGCAAAAATAAACCCAGAGCTGAGGAGTAGAAGGGGGAAATTAACTCATCTACATGACGAAATAAAGAGCTGGAAGCCACAGAGGGTTAGAGACTGTAAAGGCAGATTAATTCTTGTTTGATAGAGCCATATTAGGAAGTAAAAATCTAGGGAAATGAATAAAGACAACTTCCTAGTGGCAAGATGGCTGAAGGATGACATATTTTCAGAATTAAGGAATCCATGTACATACATAGTATATTGTCCCCAAACCTTCAGTAAGATCTGATATATACCCATAAATGCTTTTTGTGAGTATTGTATGAGAATCAATTAAAAGAGGCTATTTTCTTTGACTGGTTTTGAGTAGTTAGCTCAATCAGTTCAATTAACTATTACCACAAAGTTGCTGATTAAAAAACAGCCACAGAATCTCAGTGGTATAAAGAAATAAATATTTGCTTCTCATTTAAGCAAATAAGTGATCTTAGTATAAGTGGTAGTTAGCAGATCCAGACTTACATGATTACTTTCCAGGTATTTCTCAACCTTTTGAATCAGTGAAAGCTAGTTTGGACATATCCTTTTTGCCAGGAGAGAAAAAATGCAAGACAAGAGGAAAAAACATGCAATGATTCTTGAGGTATGGGGATGAAACTTGAACACTCTCACTTCCATCTCTTCATTATTTTAGTGGTCAAAGGAAATGAAAAGCCTCAGTGAAATTCAATGGGCGGGAAAATGTCTCCTCTTAAGGAAAAACTACAAAGTCATATGGCAAAAGGAATAGAGAAAGAGACATTGGAGAGAAAGATTATGTAAATTGCTCCATATTCATGTCTCTTATACCTACATTGGAATGAAAGATACTATGCTTTGTCCCAAATCTTTTCTTTTGTCTCCCCTTGAATGTGAAGTGATCGTAGAAGCACCAGGCTTCACAGAAAAGTATAATAAGGGAGTCTAGACATTTTTCTCATCAAAGATGAGAATCACCCAAAATACCATTCTAAATTGCATTTGGTGGATAGACTTGAAGTGGTTATGAGTTTATGTGCAGCACAGTCTGCATCTTTGAACCCAGTAATTATCTAGACAATTAAGGCAATAATCCTGTATGCAACTTTATTAGGCGTGTTATTCAAAGAAACAATACAGGCTATTAATATAAGACTACTTTCTTAACATTACCTCATATGCAGTGGTAACTACTGAAAATCATTTTGAGATTGAGATTGAATTTTCATTCTTTACATTTTAGGGAGAAATCAAGCATCATTGATAGTCTATAAATCTTTAAGAATATGGATGTTCTGAGATTTTCTTCTTAATGTGTAGACCATTCATACCATTCTGAAGAATGGGCTATGAGTTATTGTGTAATCCAAAATAAAAAGATAGGAATTGATGTATTAGAGGTCAAAATCTTGTCTTAGCTGAAAGTGACTCTGAAATAGAGACGTCTCATATGTTAGGGCATTTCTGCAGTAGAGCCTATACTGAATATAATTGCTAGGGATATCTTCAAGAAGTACCAGAAACTGAATTGGAATTGAAGCTTTAAAATGGTAGATGTCTTACCACAAAGAGTTGCAGAAAAGTTGAAAGAAGTCAGATGCAGAGAAGTAAAGTGTACTGTTATTAAGTCTCTTGAGGCCTTCTTCTAAAAGTCATTAATAGTTTGTAATTTCAAGTGTAACAGAGGATGTTACCAGAGTAAGTGAATTGTATAAGAGCACTTAGATAAGTATGTAACTGTATTGAGTAAAAGGGATTCAGATTTCAGATTCTTAGTGATTATGTACCAAAAAGGAGCAGATACTGCTTCGTCGATATTAATACTATAATGAATAAACCCAAAAAGAAGAGAGATGGGTGCTATTAAATGGAGAAGGAAAAGCAGAATAGAGCTAACTAAGGCACCACAGAAGTTCTGTAGAGTGTCCTTTTGGGGAAAACATAATGAGAGAGTTTGCTTTCTCTATTTCTAAGTGATTGAAGAAAAAGATAGTCAGCAATGGCTACTCTCTTTGAGAACAGCATAGGAATGCAATGTGTTGTAAATTTCAGCTCAGGATAGGGGAACTCATGAAGGATGTGTCAATCATATGAGGTAGTGCCCTCAAATCTCAGAGGACAGGGAGTCTATTGACCTTCCGATAGAGGTCTCTACAAGCCAGACAACATGTTATTTAGTTTCCAAATATTTCAGGATTTTTAAAAGACATATCCCTATTATTAATTTCTAATTTAGAATGATTGTGGTCTGTACACAAACTTTGTATACAACTAGAATATTTTTAAATTTAGTGGATATATTTTGTTGCCTAGTATATTTAAGTACACAAATTAAAATTTTGAGTTGAATTCAAGGGCTGATCATTTTGAATTGCATTATTTTTACATCCCTCTGTAAATTACCTGGTCCAAATAATGGAAACATATATGAGAGTTAAAAGGCTTCATCTTATACCATAATCTTTATTAATTAAGTTAAATTCCTTCCTCTAAAAACGGTCTGTGGAAATAACATTCTATATTTTCATCATTCCTCCAATCCACATTCACTATTGCCATCCATAAAGAAATCATATTAGGGTTACATGAGTGGCTCAGTCAGTTAAGCATCTGACTCTTGACTTTGGCTAGGGTCATGATCTCACAGTTTTTGAGTTTGAGGACACCTTGGGCTACTTGCTGACAGTGTGGGGCCTGCTTGGGTTTCTCTGTCTCTCCCTCTCCCCCTGTCTTAATTAATTAATTAATTAATCATATTAATATTTTTCCTAAATAGTGAACTCTGAGGAAAAATAAAGCTGTCTTACAAACAGAAATCCTATCTTACAATATCTCTTCTCATTTAAGGTACTTGATTCCACCCAATCCCTCTCTTTCTTTTAGGGGAGTTTTCTGAATGTCAATCATCAAGCAGGAGAAAAGTTTCTGGCAAGGAGGATACTTCAGGCAAATTCATACAATTTTACCCACCTTTGCTCCTACCATGCAGATCCCAGCCACCTAAATGTGTGGCTATTTATGTTCTGGGACCTACAATGTATCCTGCACTGAGTAATCAGAGTGGCCTTTTAACAACATAAATTACATCATGGGGTCCTCTGCTTTAAAACCTCCAATGGTTTTCTCTGCACTCAGATTAAATACAAACTCATTATCCTAATTGTCTAAAAAGGCAATTTAAGTCACTCTAGATACAAATATCCAATTTTACTAACATCATAGATTTTATCAAGGTCTGAATATACTTATTCAGGTATTTGTACTTATACAATTTTTTTTATGTTCTGCACAAGAATGTAGCATCATCTCTGGCCTTTTAACTTCTGTGTCATATGCACTCCTTCCTAGCACATAGTATGTAATTTATATATGCTGAATGAATGAGTAAATGGTGGACAGACACTTTTCAGGAAAGGCAGCACACTGGGAGATAGAAAGAGCTCAGTAAAAGCATTTGACTCAAGAGGTTACATGATGAAATTGTGTTCCTACTTCTTTGAAGTTATCACCGGGATTAAGTTTGCATTTTTCTATTTAAATATAACATCTATTTTTAGTAAATATTAGATAATGTTTTACATTAAGTTTGAAAATTAAATTAGATAATCACTATCTAATAGGTAGGTAGATTATATAAGATCATTATATTTTATGTATATGAATCATTCCATTTTAAAATTGTTAGCAGCATTTAAAAATACATTGCACCCAGGTTTTGAAAATCATATTAAAATAATCCTTTGAAATATAAATTGGAAATTGACAGGTGACTCTCTGGTATTCAATTCTTTATGTTATCCATTATTGCCTAGCAAATTTCCATAATATTCCATCTAATATGACCTCTGGGAATTAAAGGACAAAGATTTATGTATAATTTCTGACAACAATTTGAAGTATCCTAGTGAAACACTAATAAACATAATGTGGATTATTGATTATTTATGTAGATACCATGTATTACAAAAGTGAGTGTATTTAACCTTAAAGTTTTAGTTTAATGTATGTAGAATAGCCTAATCTGTAGTCTTTAATGAAGTAATATGAGCAAAATGCAGTCCCCAGTGTCTTATAAGAGAAGACCAAAAGCTGTTATAAATAAAATAATATAGTTGCTTCCTATGTGTTTACCTAAAAAACATTTAGGAAAATGTCATCTAGCAATATTCTGTATACTCAATTTTATACACTTAAATTTTTTATTCCTAACATTGTTGTGAAAAATTTAGTCACACACATACACAAACACATATAAATGCATGTACCTCTCTGATAGTTCCAACTGTATTTCATTTTTATTAATTAGTGAATTAATTTTATTGTGGTATAGTTGACATATTAGTTTCCAACGGTGAGTTTTTACATGTCTGTTCTTCTTTAGTGTTCCATACAACAGTTATCCCAATTTCAAGACTATCGTATGATTTAGATTGAGCATTCAGTAGTACTTCATGGAATCTCCCCAGAACTCACCCTTTTATGCTTTGTTGGCTAAATAGTGCCTAATAGACTGTGTGTGTGTGTTAATGTTTATTTATTTACTTTGAAAGACAGAGATAGAGCACAAGCAGGGGAGGGGCAGATAGAGAAGGAGACAGAAAATCAGAAGCAGGCTCCATGTTGTCACCACAGAGCCCAACTTGGGGCTCAAACCCACAAACAGTAAGATCATGACTTGAGCTGAAATCAAGAGTCAGTTACTCAACTGGGCATCCAGGAGCTCCCAGACTTACTTTTTAACCTAACCCAAAGTTTCTGCCCCAGTAGGTGGTTAAAATGGATGATTCAAAACTGAGTGTCTTCTTTCACATAGTCACTTCTAAAATTTCCTGGTTTAACTGTATGCCTGAATTTTAATTTTTTAACCTAAAATGCCTTATTTTGTTCATGCACAGCATTTTAATTTATTCTAATGGCTATCTGCCTTTCTTTTGCTCCTATACAAGCAAAGTAGATTTTTTTTTGAAGGCTGAGGATTCTTACATCTCACACATTCTTCTTAAGGGATGACATTTTGAACTGTAAATTGTTATACTTATATTATTAAATGAAACTTTAAAGATTGTCTTGTGAACTTCCACATTTTTCTGTAGGTTTCATTTTAGTTTGATGGTGTAATAAGTAAAATGTTGCCTAAAATCAGAGCTAAAGGGAAGTCAAGCTGGAATTATAATGCATATTATAAAAGACAATTTGAATTGGATACAGGAATAGCATAAAGCAGAAATAAGTGCACATTAATTCCATCCAAAATCATTTATAAATACTTGATATTTGTGAAAATGTAGCTGACAATGTTCTAGCCCTTAAAAAGCTCATGATCTATATAGAAATGTAGTAATGTAAATGATTAACAAAAAGATTGGTAATATTGGCATGAGTCAAATAACATACAATTAAATAGATATAAGGCCAAGGAAATGGGACTGACTTTAGTATCAAATCTAAAAAAAAAATCACAGAAGAAAAAGCATTATGGGGCGCCTGGGTGGCTCAGTCGGTTAAGAGTTCAACTCTTGGGTTCAGCTCAGGTCATGATCTCAGAGTTCATGAGTTAAAGCCCTGCATCAGGCTCCGCACTATTCACAGAGCTGATACCTGCTTGGAATGCTCTCTCTTTCTCTCTCTGCCCCTTCCTCTCTTGTGCTCCCTCTCTCTCTCAAAATAAATAAACAAACATTAAAAACATTAAAAAAAGAAACTCATTTGAGTTAGCGTATGAAAGGTAGACAGAATTTTAATAGATGAAGGAGTAGAATACCTGGTTAACCAGGAAAACCAACTGATCCAAGAGATGATGTCCAATATAAATGGCAAATAATGTCAAATAAGCTAGTTAATTATATACTTTTGAGATTTTGAATGTGATAGTAGGTAATTTGACTTGCTTTTTTTCTTCTCTTTCAATCCTTTTCATAGAGGAAGGCCATTTGAGAGATTGTGTGATTGAACTGAAGTTTTTTGTAGGTATTCCTAGTTGCAGTGTGAAGGAAAGAAAGGAAGGAGAAAAGGTTGGTGGAAAGAGAACAATAAGAATATTATTATTAATATAAATGACAGAAGTCATGAGGCCATCTTTTGAAACTAATTAAAAACTATGTGCTTAGTAATGGAACTACATTTGTATCATTGCTATTCAGAAAGACAGACAAAATATGTCTATAAGTCATAGACTATGTGAAATGCATTAAAGAATATCAATAGTGTTTTTAGCTAGTCTCTGAGACCTTATCTTCACTTATTATATTAATAGTTGCTTTGGTTGTGAGTGACAGAAACGTAAATCTAAGAGGCAAACAAGAAATATATTGGCTCTTAAACATCAACCGCAGGAAGAACTGGGATGAGGTTAGCCTTAGAATTGGCTGGAATCAGGAACTTGAATCCTATCAAGATTTTGTTCCATTTTTCAATTTGGCTTCCTTTTGTGGTTCATTTTGTCCTCAAATTGGTTGTTCCACAAGGCTGACACTATAGCCATCAGGTGGATAGTTTAATGACACCCTAGTTTTAAAATAGGCCTGGATTTAGTTATAAATATAATGGTAACTTCATTTAGGTGGAGAAAAAATTTTTTCTCAGTATTTGATGAGAGGTATTTCATTTTTTTGTGATTTCTATTTTTACTAATACAAAATCTAATTTTCTAATTAGTCTAATTTTCTTTGTTGAAAACTGGATCATTAATATATAGTTTAAGACTATTTTGGGGGCTTTGTTTTTTTCTTATATGCATATCATTATGTGTTTATATGTTAGTTGCATTATATTCACCTGGCTTAGGTGCATTGTACTCGTTTTTCATCAATTCTGATAAATTGGTGGTCATTGAGATTTGTACATTGCCTCACTCATCTTTTTCTTTTTTAAGGGAAGTCATGTGAGATATAATGTGTACATATGTTCACTGCTCTAGTTTTTACTTCTTTTTTTTGTGAACGGTACCTGGAAATTTATTATTTCATTTCTATGCACTGAAACAGATGTGTATTGTATTTTTTTAAGTCACTGGTCTTGGATATTTTTTATGCAATCTAGATTACCATTTTGGCAGATATACTATTCAAAACTTTATAATGTTCAGGTAAGTTTTTGATTGAGAAAATAATAGATTTTTTCATAAGAGACAAGTAGTTTATTACTTTTAAATGGCTTTTATTATACCTTGTTGTCCTTCTCTAGAAAATATAAATTAATATAAATCTAATCAAAACATTCTAAATGTATAAAGGCTTTGAAACTTTGGAAGTGAGCAGTGTTCTAGTCTCCTTGTATATGCACTCTTCAATCTTATATTTAGGTAATTTAAATAAAGTTAAAGTATATTAAGTTTATTAGCCTTACAATCAATAAAAAATGTATCTATTATTTACAGTATACTTTGATTAGTGACATAAAGGATGCAACTGTTTTAATACTTAATCCTTGTCATTTTCTTAGCAAGCTTATGATTAGGAGAATTGAAGTAACATATATTTACCTACCTACTCCACACCCTCACACATAAACATATATACACACAAGGATAAATTCATGTGTGATACCTAAAAAATAAAGATAAAATATATTAAGTAATCCATTATTTAATACTTTCTTCTATACTATTTACCATAGACATGTTAACTTATGTTTAGAGGATTAAATATTATTGCCTAAGTTGATTTAAATTTTACAGTCAAATATTTATATTTCCATTACAAGAAATATTTTTTAATTCATTTAACAAACATTTATAAAATGGCAGCTTTGTGTAACTTTCTAAGACTGTAATGGGAAGGAAAAGAATAAATAATAACTACAATTATTTTTGATAAAGATAATAAATTAGGATAGTTTCTACCAAAGATACAGAAACAGAAATGATTTTATCATATTCAATTACATTATAGAAATTAATATGAAGCTAATCATTTTTTCTTTTAATCTTAGATGGTGCCAAGTTCTGCTGGAGTTTAAATTAAATACAATCTAAATCCTTATCCTGAAGGAAGACCTTTAAAAAAGGACAAAAATTTCCTATATAGAGCTTTAGGCTTGTCAGGAAAAGATTTTTAACATTGTAACAAATCAAATAAGGAGTAGAGATTTACTATTCTCAAGGGACCCACAGTCTTTTTTAGGTGACTTTTAAAGGTCTTTTTTGAGTGGAAGATGTAAGAAATAAAGTAAAGAACTGATTCATGATTCACACCAATAAAATAGTAGAGTCAGAATACATGCACATATTACAAATGCACAAAAAGCAGCTGAGCTAATTCCTCCAAGGTGAAATTTATATATTTCTTTGCTGAAGAAGTACAGCTAGCGGGAGTGATAAATTGCAATGCTCCTGGGAATGCAAATAGAATCCTGGTTCCATATTCTACCGCCAGATCTTTTAAGAGGTATCGGGATTTGTGCAGGCCCCTGAGCATTTTTCTGTGAGTGGATTTCCCTATACGTTTTAGCATAAATCTCAGAAACAGATAGACAGTAGTATAGTTGGATGTCACGTAGAAATCTCTGTAACAACTCAAATCCATGCAGAATCTAGAGTTTTTTCAGCATAGGTATGGATGGATATTATCCCTATACAACCCTCTCACCACACCCTTTATCTCATGCATTCAGCCTAAATGACAAGAAGCCACTGGAGTAGCTCGAAGGAGAAATTACATAAATATCTGTCTCACATCATTTTCAGCCTGTTTGTTGAATCATTGACTTTAGGATTCTGTGTCTCCCTCTCTCTGTAACCCTTCCCCACTAGCGCTCTTTCTCCCTCTCAAAAAAATAAATAATAAACATTAAAAACAATTTTAAAAAAAGAAATAGATCAATAATTCCCAAAATCTTAATGACAGTAATATTTAACTTATACAAATACTGTGAAACTTAAAGAAATTCTATTTGGTTTATAGGTATTAATATCTACCATATTAGAATTAAAATGCACTTTAAAATATTTTTAATGAATATTTTATATTATAAGC
>NW_027527388.1:687318-914067 GCF_008692635.1 Crocuta crocuta | reverse complement strand
AAACCTGAAAAATTAAAAAATATAATTATTTATAATTATAAGGAAATGTGGCCTTTTACAGAAAGAACAACAGTATTCCAATAGGCTTTTCAGCCAATTACAGATACTCTTTGTTAATACATCCACTGCAAGTGGGGTGGTATTCTCCCCAGTTAATACACAATGGACAAGCAGCTTTTCTTTTTGTTCGTTTGTTTGTTTTGAGAAAGAGAGCATGCAGTCAGGGGAGAGTCAGAGAGAGAGGAGGAGACAGAATCCCAAGCAGGTTCTGTGTTGTCAGCACAGAGCCCGAAGTGAGACTCGATCCTATGAACCCTGAGATCATGACCTGAACAGAGATCAAGAGTCTGACACTTAAATGACTAAGCCACCCAAGCATCCCCTTTTTATTTTTTTGAGGATTAGTTGCAAAGTGCAATATATCATGTCAATAAAGTTTTTGTATTCTGTTTCCTTAAAAACAGGTGTTCAATATGAAGCAAGTTTCAAGCATTTGAAAAGAGGCAATAGAAGGAAGAGAGTAATAGCTGAGCAATTGAAACAAATAAGGCAACCCCATGTTTGCACAAGCTTAGTCTGTGCACATGCACACTTTCCAGGTGCCCAGAGGGAAGGGGAAATCAAAATGGAGTCTACTGGTCCTACTCAGTTAAGGAAACAAACTTAAGACTTGGTGGAGGCCACAGTAGGTAGAATTCATAAAGCAAGGTACCAAAGAAGATAAAAGCTACACAGGGAAAGAGTCCCAGAAATTTGCCATGGCAAATTAACACTTAACACTGAATATTGATCAGAAAATTCCTTTGAGGATACTTACTAAGCCAGGGAATGACTCATCAAAAAAAGGCAGGCAGAAAAATCCGAGGAGCACACATGAGGCCCAGAATAGTTTGTGTGCCCAACAGCCTGTGGAAAAAACCTTCTAAAACATGGGGCACTGGTTAAAGTACTCAGCATACTATTGCCTCAGTAATGAGGGAAAATTGGCTCCAGAATAAAAGGAATTCTGATTCAATCTAATAAAAAAACAAATCTTGAAAAATCAAAAGTTTCTTAGTAACTTAACTGCATTCCACACAAATATTTAAATATACTCATGAAAAAATACTTAAAGGAATATAAAAATAACCAGCACCTACCAAGTTATAAATTATAATGTCTGACATCCTATCAAAACTCAAAAGATATGCAAAGCAAGAAAGAAATATGCTAATGAGAAGGGAAATTAGTTAACAGAAACAGACCCTAAAATACCACAAATGAAAACATACTTTTAAACAATCCATCAGTTAACAAATAAATTAAAAAAGAAATTAGAAAGAATTCTGAAAATGAAAATGAAAACACAACATGTTTAAATCTTGGGGATAAAGCTGGTTCAGTACATGGAGGGAAATTTATAGCACTAACTACAATACTAACAAAGAAGAAAGTTCTCAAATCACTTCAAAAACTAGAAAAAGAAAATTAAAACCAAAGAAAGAAGAAAAAAAACAGTAAATATTAAAGCATAAATTATTAAAACAAAACAAAAGAATAGAGAAAACCAGTAGAATCAAATCTGTTTTTCTAAAAAGATCCATAAAATTCCTAGAAACAATTAAGGGAAAATAAAATTAATTCTACATAGAAATCTTTGAGCAAATTGAAGAGAAGGGCATACCTTCCAGTTACTTCCATAAGGCCACTAGATCTTCATAAAAAAACAAAAAACAAAAAACAACCCTGCTAAATAAATTAACTAAGAAGAAAACTCAAAATCCATATACCTCATGAAATTATGTGCAAAATTCTTAACATCAGTTGAATTATACTTTGAATGGCTGTATTATTTATGATAGGTTTTTCACATGTGCATTGTTCATTTGGAAATTACTGATTTACTGAGTGATACAAATTTTCAAATTTTGACATATTTCATTGTGTAATATTTAAAAATTCTACTTCTTAATGTCATCCCCAATCCCACCATAGAACTTAAGTAATGAGAATGTGGAAAGCTCACATTGGCACACATTAATTTCCTTCCTTACCAAAAAAAATTAAGATAGCTCAAATGTTTACATAAAAATCATATTCTTTGAAAAAAATTGCTTAGCTCAGTTTGTAATTAATCTCACAATACCTTTCCTAACAAAACAATCCAGTTTAAAAGTGCAATAGATATGGTATAAATACTTTTCATTTTACCATACAGAACATTAAAAAGGTGAATATCAGGGGGTCAATACTTGATAAAATTAAAATTTTTTACTTATACTTCAAGGACATCTTAAGTGACACATTTTTGTTAAGAAAAATACATACTGGTACAGAATACAATGAGTATGACTAAGTACAGCTTGTTTCCACTGCTTTTATTTGTGCTAAGTTGCATGTCATTTTACCTGTGGTTTTCAGCACATTGAAAAAGTGTATATTATTAGTTTAAACATGTTGACACCATGAACCTCCTGCAAGGGTCTTATGGGTCATCAGGTTTCTATAAATTACCCTTTGAGAACCATAGAATTAGATACTGAAATGGGAAAAGTACACAGATAATTGGCTAAATTTTAGAATATTTTGATTTTTAAGTCAAAAGTATGTTTTATTTATTCCAATAAGAAATACTGTAAGACTTTATAAAAGAATATTATATAACAGCTTTCAATAGATGGAAAGAGCTATTAACATAAGAATTTCAGTGGTGGACTGAAGCTTGGTTCTGTTAGGTGGAAACTAGACTTGAGCATTTGAAGGAATGCCCAGAGGCACAGTCCCAGGTCCTTGAAGGGGAAAGATACAGACAAGAGCTGTGGGCAAGCACAGGAGATAAATAGGTTACACATTAGAGGCCAGGGGGTACAACATCCTGACCTTATGGCTTTTAAGACCTTGGAGCTGACAGATCATGAGCCACAGGTTTGGAGCATGTGATCTCCTCTTCCACCTCTGCCCCAGGGTAACCTCTAGACTCACCATAATGCGTCTGCTTGCAGTTATTGTTCCCACCCCACCATGGAGAAAGGCTGCTATGATGGTTCCAGTACAAACTTTGAAGAGTCAAAAACCTCCCTTCCCTATATGCTAGAGGGGTCCCCCAAAGGATTGGAAGGAACCTGCATAAGAGACCACCCCACTGTACATCACAGCTCTTCCCAGCCCAGACAGAGGCAGCAAATATCCAATCCCCAAACAACCTAGGGCCCGGCCAGTTCCACCTCCAGGAACCTTTCCCACTTTGAGAGTGTTCTTTCACTCTAATAAACCATTTTGTACTTCTGCTTTCCTTCTGGCTGTCTTTATTCCAGCGCAGATCCCCACATACAACTTCTTGTGGGAATCCAAGGACCAAGACCATCATTCAAATAAGGCAGGCTCCCACCAGCAACTGTTCAACTTTGAGAAATCATAATTATCTGAGATAAAAAAGAAATAAAACCTTTCATAGTAGTCAATAAAGCATAAACTTATTTTAACTTTTGCATATATAGTACCACATATTATGAGGTTACAGTGCACCACATGGAGTATGCAAACTAATGTGTATATGTTTATTCCTAGCAATTTTGTCTTAGGTATTAAGGTAGAGCTGACCATTATACTCCCTTGAAGCAGTGTGTCTACATTTTTATAATCCACAAAAATATAAATTAATATTTCTCCTGTTTAGATGGTCTATTTTTTAAGTGTAGTTTCATGTTAGTTTAGTAAACTATAAACCTGTAAACTGTGTTAAAATAAGTCTGCTATTTGGTGGAAAATATTTTCATAAAACTATTTGTTCTGTTTATTTAATTATAAATCAGACAATATTTTTTTGCTGTGAAAGATTTTCAAAATAACATTTCTTTACATATTACTTTGAAATATATTAATATAGTAGTAAGAATGTCCACATATATATATATTTTATGATTCTAAGTTTCACCAGGTTCACTAGCATAGAGACAGTGAGTAATTTGCTCAATGCATGGTGCAGCTGGTTACACCTCCAACTCTTAATTTTGGCTCAGATTATTATCTCCTGGTTGTGAGATGAAGCCTGGCAGCAGGTTCTGTGCTAAGTGTGGAGCCTCCTTGAGCTTCTTTCTCTCCCCACCCCCTGCTCCTCCCTGCTGTTTTCTCTCTCTCATTCTCTCTCTCTGAAAGAACAAAGAAAGAAAGAAAAAACAAAATCAAAACAAAAAGTCTTGGATAGAAACATTTATGTGGGCTTGAATTTAACAAATCAAAGAATATTGGATTCCTAAATCTACCTGACCTTCTTTAGATAAATTGATAGTTACTCATTATATGCAATATAACAACGACAAAACATAAAATAATACCTGTATTAAATATACATAAGATAAGATATATTCCATTTTCACATGTCCCGAAAAGATCATGAGCCCAAGACACTGCTTATTAAATCTAATGGAGAACTTGGCCTTACTTCCTACTTCTCCATTATTCCAGTTTCCACCAAACCACCCCTGCAGCAGAGCAGTCCTTGCCATAGTTCTGACATCTATAGGATGGCCCTACCTTTTGAAAGCTAGTATACAGCATTCCAGCTTTAGAGGAGATGATGACATTTTAAATATAAGAGAAAAAAGAAATGAACAAACAGGGAATTTTCAAAACAATACTCAAAATGAAGTTTACAAAGATCTTTGGAACGTGTACCAAAGCTCTTCAGTTACGTTAAGAACCATATCCTAAATTTGAATGAGCAAACAAGTATTTATGTCCACAGAAAATCTGCTAATAACCAGAAATTCTCATAGATGATAAAATTTACTATTTTAACTTTCTGATTATTTTAGATTTACCTACATTTAGTTGTCACATAATAATTCTATTTTCATGAGAAATCTTATGCCAACCAATAAGAGCACTTCATTTGTGCCTAAGAATTCCTAGTGATACAAGGAATCACAGAGTTTAATTGAACTTCCCAAGTGTTTATATGAATTTATAAACATTTATAGGAGCATATATATGTATATATGTGTGTGTGTGTATATATATATATATATATTTGATTATTTTAATGGTAGGTTTTTGTCAAATCTCTTCCCTGTAACTTCATCTTCAACCAGATTAACAAATTTGGTAATTTAGATGTGAACTAAGTGCCTAGAGGTAGTTTTATAAATGAACACCTCTCCTCTCTGGTTTAGCAGTACCTTTGGTCTTTCATTAATCACTTGTATTTATTAAGATCCCAAGCTCTAAAAGTTTTAAAAACTATAAAAGGAATAACATTTATTTTTTCATCATGTTTGACTAAAGAGTCATTTGTTATGCTTTAGTTTTGGTGTATTTAATTAACTTCATTTTTATTTTAATATCTTTCTATTAAAGTTTAAAACCCAAAAATAACTTGAAACGGTTTGGATTAAATCAATGATAATGTGTGTGTTTGTTATTCCAGTTGTTTTTTTCTCAGAAATGGCATCTCCTATCTGTAATAAATATTTTGATAGTTTTAAATGCTTCACTGAAATGTAGATTTTTTATCTGGGAAATTCATAGTGGCTTCCTCCTCCATACAAAGTCTCTTTCTATCTTTATCTCACTCTTTTTTCCTCTTTTATCTCTTGCTATCTCTACCACCACCCTCTTTTTCCCTCCCAGTAATAAAACTTCTCAAACTTGCCCATCAAGAAAGGATTTTTCTTCGTTATCTATTTTTACACACTCTCCTAATGCATTAATTGTATCAAATTTTCAAAATACTCAGTTTAACATATATTAGTGTGAAATTTCCACCATGTTTTCCACATTTCATGAATTAAGTAAGTATAAGAAAATGAATGAGGACGATCAAATTAGTTTCTTGTCAAAAATGAACTATCAGAACATACAGGGGCATCCATGTGACTTAGTTGGTTAAGCGTCTAACTTCAGCTCAAGTCATGATCTCACTATTCATGCGTTTGAGCTCTGTGTTAGGCTTTGTGATGACAGCTCAAAGACTGGAGCCTACTTCAGATTCTGTGTCTCCCTTTCACTCTGCCCACTCACCCTTTGTGTGTCTCTCTCTTTCAAAATTAAATATACATCACAAAAATTTTAATTAGAAAAATGAAATTCCAGAACTTACATTCCAGAAGTAAGGACACAAATTCTGCTCATGCAAATTTGCTCATGAAAATGTTATATGAATTTTTTCATTAGATTGAAAAACTGAGAAAAACTAAAATGCATATTTAATACTAATTATTATTAACCAGTAAACCCATCATAAAATTAATAGCACTATTTCTTGACACATTTCTGTTTAAGGTAATTCATGAAAGAAATTGCCAATTTAAGAATAGTATTGTAGCTTCTAAGAAGCCCTTTGTTACTTACATGTCATAGTATTCTACTACTGAGCTGAGTGAAGATATTTTATGAATACTTGGTCTTCTGTTTAAGATAAGATGGTTGAGGCTAAGAAATTTCTCATCCATCCTGTTTATTTTTGAAATTTAATTATATCTAGAATGATGGAATCTATTTTCAACCAATAATAGAGTATTCCCATTTATTTACAGTTAAGATACTACAAACCCACGTAGAAGCTGTGATTGCTGTAATTCTTAATAAAGCACCTATGGTTTAGAGTGATAAAATTGGTGAAGGCCTTTCCATGCATTTACCAGTTACTTCAAAATACCAAAAATAATGTATCCATATATTATTTTACCCTTTTACCAGAAGATGGACTACATGATTTAAAGAGTGCTACATAAATTACATTTAGTGCAGCATTATTATGAAACTCATCAGACACTGCATTTTTAAAAAATGTTTTATTTATTTCTGAAAGAGAGAGACAGCCTGAGAAGGGGAGGGTCAGAGAGAGAGGGAGACACAGAATCCAAAACAGGCTCCAGGCTCTGCGCTGTCAACAAAGAGCCCGATGTGGGGCTCAAACCCACAAACCGTGAGATCATGACCTGAGCCGAAGTTGGACGCTCAACCAACTGAGCCACCCAGGCGCCCCAGACACTGCATTTTCAAATTCACTTGTTCTCAGTTACTTGCAAATTAATTTACTTTCTATTTATAATGAGCATATACTTTCTCTCTCTCTCTCTCTCTCTCTCTCTCTCTCTCTCTCTCTCTCTCTCTCGTGTGTGTGTGTGTGTGTGTGTGTGTGTGTGTGTGTGTTTTAATTACTAGTAAAGGGCAAAGGTTTAAACAATTGCATTTGCTTTGAGTGGTTAATCAACATCTGAAATCTTCAAAGATTCAGATGTTTTTACTTTTTCTCCAGACATTCCACATCTGATTATTCATAGTTTCTTTGCTTTTCCATTCAGTACAGGAGCCTCACAAAACAAATTTTAAATGTTTTATTTTGTGTTTCAATAACAGGCCAGCGTTTAAAGAAAAAAGTGATTCCCACTCAATTTCCTGCAACAAATGATGAATAAGCAATTAAAATATTTACTTAAGCAGCATTCATTCTATGTCCGTGTATAATTTATATCTCAGAACATTCTTACCTGAAACAGTGAAGTGGGCAAGTATTGTCATCATTTTATTATCATACCAAATAACCCAAGTTTTTTTGGCTGTTGTGGAAGCTTAAAGGCCAGAGAGTTTTCTTCTACATCCTTGAATATCAGCCACTTTAGTGATTTGACTTTTCCTATTGCCCAGTGACTAGAAATGGATTTAATATATGAAAGAATGAAAAGATTAAGATAATACTATTAAATAGAGTTGGCAGTTTAAACAGCTTTTTAGATGCTAAATGTTTTGGGTGTCACCACTTTTGGAGAGTTTTCCCAGGCTGATAAACTAGTTAAATAAGACAATTTCATAATAAAAATTTTAGGTCATTATTAAATTATATCTCTGTGAAAAAATATAAAGGAAAGTTCAATTTTGAACTTGTAATTTCAATTTCTTCAACTGCTTTTGTAAAAAAGAAAAGGATGGTAAGGGAGTTTGCCTATCTATAATGTTCTCTTTTAACAGGACTTAGATAGAAAAAATCTTGAGTTAGATAGATGCTTTCTTATCTTTCCAAAATATCAAAATAATTTTACATGAGTTTTTATTATGTAGATATTGTGGGAGAACAGTTTTAGATTTATAGAAAAATTGACACGATAGTACAAAGAGTTCCCAAATATCCACAGCCAGTTATCTATATTATATAAAGTTACATGACTATGGCCCATGCGTCACAATTAATTAGCTAATATTAGTATATTATTATTAACTAAAGCCCACATATTATAGTTTTTGCCTAAAGTCTTTTGTGTGTTCCAAGATTGCTTTCAGGATACCACATTATATTTATTCATCACATCTCCTTAGACTCCTCTTGACTATGATGGTCTTTCGGATTTTCCTTGGTTTGATGACATTTACAGCTGTGAGGAGTTTGGACAAATATTTTGTAGAAAATCCTTCCAATTAGTATTTCCTGACTTTTTGTCAGGATTGCATTAGATTGAGGTTATCAGTTTTGGGGAGGAAGACAATAGACATAAGGTGTGAATCTCATCACATGATATCAAATGTCTACACTATCAATATGATTTATCACCATTGATGTCAACCTTCATCACCTAGCTGATAGTGTTTATCAGTTTTCTCCACTGTAAAGTTATTGTCTTCAACACCCCCAACTCCATTTCTATTCCTGTGCAGGCTCTAAGCTCAGCACTGAGCTGGTATAGGACTTGATCCCATGACCCTAGAATCAGGACCTGAGCTGATATCAGGAGTAGGACACTCAACTAACTGAGCCACCCAGGTGCCTCATCACTGATTTTTAAAAATTATAATTTCTATACATCTACTTTTAGCAGAATGCCATGTAAAAGAAATAACGAAGTACATAAGCTTTGCAGTCTGGCTTCTTTCTCTTAGCAATACACATTTAAGTTTCTTCCATATTTTTTGTGGCTTTGTCACTTATTTTTTTTTATCACTGAATGAGATTCTATTATATGAATGTATAGTAACTGTTTATACATTCATCTATTGAAGGACATCTTTAGTTGTTTTCCATTTTGATGATTATGGATAAAGCTTTTATAATCAACTATGCAGATTTGTTTGAACATAAGGTTTGATACCAATTTGGCAAAAACCTAGAAGCACAATTACTAGATAATAAGATAAAACTGTTTCACTTGGTAAGAAACTGATAAACTCTCTTCCAAAGTGACTGTGCCATTTTTCTTTCCCAGTAGGAATGAAGGAGAGTTCCTGTTTCTCTGATTCCTTGCCAGCATTTGGCATTGTCAGAATTTTAGATTGTATACATTTTAATAGGTGTGTAGTAGTATCTCATTGTTGTTCTTTGAATGTGTAATTCCATAACAGCACACAATGTTGAGCATTGCTTCATACACTTGTTTGCCACCTGTAGAATACTCTTATTCTGTGAAGTATCATGTTCAGATTATTCTCCCATTTTTTAATTGAGTTGTTTGTGTTTACTTTAGACTTTTAAGAGTATTTTGTACATATTTTTTAAATGTTTATTTATTTCTTTAGAGAGAATACCAGTGGGGAGAGGTAGAGAAAGAGAAAGAGAGAGAGAATCCCATGTAGGCTCAGCGCTGTCAACACAGAATCAGACACGGGGCTCAACCCCACAAACCGTGAGATCAGGACCTGAGCCGAAATCAAGAGTCAGACACTTAACTGCCTGAGCCACCCAGGTGCCCCTTCATTCTGAAGCATTTGTAAAGTAGGGTGGGGTACAGGTCCTAGCAAGAATAGAAGCAAGAAAAGGAGCAAAAAGCAGGTTTTTGTGTAATCCTTCCATTTTAAATAAGTGGAAAACTATAGTGAGAGGATATGTTAGGATAGGTGACTTTGAAGGCAGGAACGTTAAGTAGAGCTTAATATCCAAGTTGGCAAACACAACACAATTACAGTGAAAAAGTAAAGAAAACAATTAAAAAACCCCCAAAAGCCTTGGAACACAAACATGGTTACGAAAATGTAGTAGCTGTGGTAGCAACCAAAATTATCTCTTAGAACTGTAATTAAATTGAGCTGTGGTGACATTTGTGATCCCAAATGAACATATAAACATTCTACAATTTCCTACTATGTCTGTTGTATATTTCACAATGTAAATTTTAGAAATGTCAGGGAAACCTTCTAAGTTTGGAAACCAGCAAGTACACATTGACCAGCTCCATCTGAAAGAAAGCAAAACACATTGTTCTCAAATTGAGTTACTATCTTGCATTTCCACAGAGTAAATCTTCAGTGAAGGGTTTGGATTGTTTCCTGCATAACCAATACAGAATAATGCATTTAAAGTGAAAAAAGGATGCGCACAAGAAAGGCTCCTTTGCTCCCCACACAATGAGTTAGAGAGAGTCCTTTGTAAGAGATTCAGGTCATAATGAAAGAATGAAGAGCCCTACAAAATGTAGCTCGAATTGAGCTCTTTACTTTCTTAGAAATGAATCTGGAAAACTTCCCAGATTATTACTGCCTTTATAAAAGCAATATCTGTTTGAATGGTGTGCTGGAATTGGAGGGAAAATGAAAGAGCCTAGTCTCATCATCAATGCAGTGGCTGTGGACCTTGATTTCTTTCTAGTGTTGCTTAAGTATTTTTCAAATATTGCACCTTTTGTTGATCCACCTGTAAAACTCTTTGATATCTTACTCAACATAGACACCTAAAGGATTCATTATTCCGATTGACCAGTAAAAACAGTGAACTTTATACTTGTTATTAAAGTCTAAAAATAACGGAATAGATTATATAAGAAGAGTTAAATACATCTTTAAAACTTTGTAATTTTATAAAACAAAGAAAAATTATCACTGGGTTTTAACCCTAAATTGGACTTCATATTTTCCCTTTACTTGACTTTAGTAAGAAAAAGATTAAGTCATTTGATAAGTTGTTTTTATAATTCATATCTCCCTCATAATGTGTAATGTATGCATATGACATAAGCACAGAAATTTAGAAGCAAACAAATTTGTTTGCTATTTTAACCAAATTTGTTTGGAGGTCACTCATTAAAACAAATCCCTGAGACCTTAATTACACTTTTTGTTTTAGTTTTTCAGTTTTGGCTAGGTTATATTATAAATAGTTTTGGATAATTCTCATTACAATATTGGTCAGCTTTTTTTTTTTTTAATGTTTTATTTATTTCTAGGAGAGAGAGAGACAGCGTGAGCAGGGGAGGGTCAGAGAGAGAGGGAGTCACAGACTGAAACAGGCTCCAGGCTCTGAGCTGGCAGTCAGCACAGAGCCCGACGCGGGGCTCGAACCCACGACCCGTGAGATCATGACCTGAGTGAAAGTCGGACGCTTAACCGACTAAGCCACCCAGGCGCCCCTGGTCAGCTTTTTTTTAAAGGGTTTTCTGAAATTCAGTCCTGTAAGATTCCTGAATGAGAAAAATTACTTACTTTGCCAAAAGTATTAGGCTGGTTTTGTTTATTAGTTTGTTTTTGCTAAAAAAAAAAAAAGTTATCTCTATCTGAACTTCCTTCTGTTGTAAGCATGAAAGGAAGCCATCTCCCTCCTGAAGTGGTTCAGACACCTGGAAATGAAAAGTAGTTGTTTTGTTCTACTAAGTGAGACACTAGAATTACACTGGCTCCAGGCAAGTCAGAGAACAGGAGGTTTGCCTTGAGGATACATACTAATTAAACTTGCCTTCTGTGGCCAGTGGTTCACTTCCTCCTGACAGAAAATCTATGTAAAGCTCCCAGGAATACAAACTCTTTGGATTAAGGCTGAATCTAGACTTTTCACTGAAGACCAGAGATGTGATTAAACAAAATCTAAAAGGTACATAAGGCCTATGTATATAAGATGCATGGCGAGGGAAAGCATTAGAACCATGATACATAATGATCCATTTCCTTTTTACATAAATTGTTCAGCATATATCTGTAATAAAGTGATTTTATGAAAAATATCATCTTAATTTCCAATCTTCACATTTATTTCTAAATTTTTTAAAATTTAAAATGTCCTTTTCTATAATTTCCAGAAAGACATGTCATTGAAACTTACTACTCTTTCAAGCTTTGGAAGAAAGCATTCATTGTTCACAGTTAAAATCTAAGAAAAAATGTTAAATGAGAATATATTGTGTTACACTTTCACAATGAAATGTCAAAGATGTATATACTGAACTGATCATCCATAGAAAAATATAATATGATCCTCAATAGTGTATACATTTGGTTAAAAAAACCAAAAATATTAGAAATATGGGGAAATAAATACCAAATACATGTTTCTATTTAGAACTTTTAAGAAATCCCAGTGTTTAATCTTCTTCATTTTGTTGATCACATTTTGATAGATATAATAAATGTATACATGCTGAACCTTTACTAATTTATTCTCTTTTAAAATTGTCCTATTTGGAAGAGTGATGTTCTAAGTAATGCTATCATTGTATCAGCTAATAGTGATCAATCAATATTTTGACATTATTCCCAGAAATTCTATTTTTAGTGTTAATTCTTCCAGTAACCATGAAAATGATATCATATATTTATTGGAATAAGATACTTTGTAAATACTTCAATTTACAGCCAACAAAGACAGGAAATCAAAAATGAGTATTTTTCTATAAAATCAAATTATTAATTATTTCTTAGTAAACAAAATAGAACTAAAAGAAGAAAAATAAGCTCACTGATACAGATGAAAACTTCTTTTACACAATGCAAATTTAAGCATTCTATTATTGGTATAACAGATCGTTTACAAAAGTAGTTGAACTGTATTATGGAACTCCATTTTCAAATGTATATAATACCAGGTTTACCTTAAATGTGTCAAAAAATTAAGAAAGATAGCTTGGAAGAACAGGAGAATAGGTAAATGAAGATAAAGAAATACTGTACATTAAAGATTATATCAGTATGTGGGATAAATCCCAAAGGAAGCTCAATGCTACCAGTTGGAAAATAGCTTATAGCTTATCTGTATGTAAGAGTGTTTCAATCTTACATCTATGAAAGTTGTTAAAGCAAGAGTACCTTTACTGGGCAAAAATTAATTCCTTCTCTATTCAACTATTCCTTCCATCTCTAATAAGATCCCATGATGTATTTTAAAGGACTTGAGTATTAGGTTTGCTTTAGATGTTTTCAAATTTCATTTGTACTACTTTCTTCTATAATCCAAAAATTACCATTTCATTTTTGACCTTTTCTAATTTTCTCCTGAGTAATTTTGTTTTAAATTTTCTTAAAATAAATCTAAATCTACTTCCTTAAATTTATTATTGGTTACCATATACTAACCTTAGGTGTTCACAATAGCTTCCAATCTGTTCCCTTACTCCAAAAAGTGGTTTCATTCCTGAAGACAACATTTGGTATTAGTAACATTTTACTGAGCATTAATCCCCTTAAGATAAAAAAAAGTTATTTCTAATATACTAATGAAGCCAATAAGCACATTTAACTCCATTAATTATTATGTATTTTATAACATCAATAATATATTATCTGTTAAAATAGGAAAAAACCAAACATACAAATTCAGATATAATGTTAAGTAAGTATAAATATGAAAAGAAGAAAAAGCTGGGGAATTAATAAATACAAGGTTGAGTCTATTTTTAATCAAATTGTGTAATCCTGTCTTACATCACTGATCATTTTTTAAAATTATCCGTTTTAGGTTTTTATGTATAAGGCTTTTGTACACATTTAAAATCTGCTTGTGTATCTATTTAACTGAGATGTTGAAAGTTGACTATATGTATTTCCAGGTTTAAGTTGAGCATATTTAATTTCCACTGACTCAAATTTAAATCAATTTAGTCACATTACATAAGTAGTAATAAGCAGTTAAGGTTCTAGAAATATGAAAAAAAATTTTCTCATGAGAAACCTACTAGAAAATGTTGGATAAAAAATGAGTACTTTTCAACACATACTGAATCTTAAAAAAGAAATTAATATAAATAAACTACTAAAGAAAACTGAATGAAGAAGGAACTCAAAATCATAAGACTATGCAGCTCTATTAACCTATATAATTCACTTAAAAACACAGGTCAGGAAGCATTGTAAAAGGCAAAATCACTACAGAAAAGCAGTTCAAATATAACTTGTATCTTCATTTCAAATCTTAGAAACAAATACAAGTAAATTGTAAGAAAGATCTAAAGAATGTACACAGAATTCCATACAGAAAAACAAACAAACAACCCAAATACGTGAAATGTGAAAGAGAAAATAGAGGGCACATCTAAAAGAAGCCATGGATAAAGGCTTAATGAGAAAGATGGTACAGTTAAGCAGAAATTGGCCAAGAACTCTCTAGAAATGTCAGAAGATATTTTTGCTGAAATGAATAAAATTCAACAAGTTCAATATCGAATAAATAAAAATAACTAGACATTCTGTAAAGAATCTGCACTGAAGGTCAAAAGATCTCAAAAATAACAGAAAAGGCAGAGCATCTTTAAGTGTTAAAATGCAACTGATACCAGAGTTCTCAACAGAAAAACGCAAATCAGAAGATAATAGAATGGGAGAATAAAACTACTTATTAAAGGTTTATTTATTTTTCAGAGAGAGAGAGACAGACAAACAGAGCGTGAGCAGGGGAGGGGCAGAGAGAAAGAGAGACACAGAATCCAAAAGAGACCCCAGGCTCTGAGCTGTCAGCAGAGAGTCAGATGCCAGACTCGAACCTATCAACGGTGAGATCATGACCTGAGCTGAGGTCAGATGCTCAACCAACTGAGCTACCATTAAAGTAAGAAATAAGCAACATAAGTATTTGCTAATCAATAATACACGGTTGTGGAAAAAACTACTATAAGTATGGGATATCCTCCACAAATATAATAATATAATCTGAGGAAAAAAAACAGTGAAATATAAGAACAGTTCTGAGTGACTCAGCTGATGAACATAGGTGTACGTCTAAGCAAACATCCATTTAAAAATATTATCTGCTTCCTTAGTTATAAAAATTCTAAAGTTGTGTGCCTCAGCATGTGAGTATTGTATTGAATAATTTTTTATTTAGTTGAATCAAGTGCACATTTTAATATTATGTTATTCATAAAGAACACTGAACATTTAAAAATTAATATGGGATGTCAAATCACAAAAAGAGAAGCAAAGGAATAAAGTTACCTTTGAAAATCCAATAGAAAAGGACTTGGACTCCAAAAGGATTATGATAAGAAAAAAACTAGAAAGAATTATGGTAAATAAAAAAGTACAATAAGATGGAAGAAACATCACAATGTATTAGCTATTAGAATAAATGTTAAGATATTAATCCACAAGATTAAACACAAAAACTTTATCAAAGTTTAAAAAATAAAAGTACAGTCTTTAAGAGAAATTTATAAACCTGATGACCATAGAGATTGAAAGTATTAGGAAGAAGAGGAAGGTATACTAAGAAAATGTAGGTCAATGAAGTTTGTGTAGCTTTAATATATAGTATTGTAGAATAATACTGATGTTAAATAAAGATATTATGGATGAATAATATATTTAATAATGATAAAATAATTTCTTATAAATATGTGGGCATCAACTTGAAAAAAGTCATTAAGAGCATTTTTATTTCCATCCTAAAAGTAACTGATACCATAGATCAAACAAAAATAATAATTATACATTTGACAAATTGAAAAATTCTAGCTTACTTGTGTAGATATGTCTAAATATGGTAATAAAAATAAATTTTAAAAACTGAAAAATACTAAATTAAAAAATAAAGACAAAAGTAATTTACTAATTAAAGTTATACAATGGGATAGGGTGTCTGGGTGGCTCAATCGGTTAAGCTTCCAAATGGCTCAAGTCATGACCTCACAGTTTGTGGGTTTGAGGCCAGCACTGGGCTCTGTGCTGACACTCAGGAGCCTCTTGGGGTTCCCTCTCCCTCTCTGTGCTTTCCTGACTCATACTTTCTCTCTCTCAAAATAAATAAATAAACTTAAAAAAACTATACAATGGGAACTGGATATTTTTACATAAAAATGACAATAAAATCACTAAATATCAAATTTGTGTGCAAGAGTTAAGAAAATAATTACTGTCATGTTCTAGAGATCAATTCAAAGAAGAGGAAATAAAAAAATTAAACAAATAATTCAAGCATATAATTCAATCAGATAAATAAAGTACAACACAGTAAACCCAAATAAGGGCATATGCAAGTATAAGAAATGAAATAGAGGGGCCCCTGGGTGGCTTTGTTGGTTAAGTGTCCAACTCTTGATTTTTGGGTCAGGGCCATGATCTCATGGATTCCCGAGATCAAGCCCCTTGGGATTCTCTCTTTCCTTCTGCCCCTCCCAGGTTTGCACTCTCTCTCAAAACAACAACAACAACAACAACAAAAACTTAAAAAAGAAGTAGATGAAAACAAAACAAAACTAGGATTAATAAAGCCAAAAGCACATTCCTTGAATAGACTAATCTGATAGAAACTAAGCTCATCACTTAAGGAAAAAAACAGTGCCTGAATAGATATTAGGAAAAAATGACCTACAGGTATACTGAACAAGGAGATAAAAAAGACATTATAAAAAAATGAATATTTTCCTGTGATGGCTTTGAATATAGCAGCTTTTTAAGAAGATATGATTTAAAAATCCTGATAATACAGTTTTTTGAAATCTGAATACACTCATAACCTTTCATTGTCAACAGTTAAAATCTACTCAACTTCCAAAAACAAAAATAAATTAACAAAACACTTTTAAGTGTTTTTAAAGAGGCTAATGCTCATGTTTCAAGAAAAAACAAGTTTATTTTGATCATATTTTTTAAAAATTTAAGAAATAGAAAAATGTTCAAAAATCCCATTTTTATAACATAATATTCATAGAACAAATCAAAATTAAAATATTAAAAAGGTTCTTAGTGTGAAAAAATAACATGAACAATTTGGGCTATTTAAGAAATGTAAAAATTATTAACTTTAGAATAATCATTAATGTAGTTATTAATGTAATAGATTAAGAAAAGAGAGGTCATGAGATACCTCAATCAATGTATGAAAACTATTTCATAATACTCTACATTAATTTATTATACTTTTCACTCAATTAAGAATATTATAGTAAATCTCCTACAAACCTATAAAATGTGCTACCATTAATGGCAAATTATGAAAATTTTCTTTTTAAAACAAAACCCGAAATATTTCTCACAATTCTTTCTTTTTTTAAAAAAATTTTTAATGTTTTATTTATTTCTGAGAGAGAGCGATAAAGAGACAGCGTGAGCAGGGGAGAGTCATAGAGAGAGGGAGATACAGAATCTGAAGCCGGCTCCAGGCTCTGAGCTAGATGTCAGCATAGAGCCCTATGCGGGCTCGAAGCCACAAACTGGGAGATCATTACCTGAGCTGAAGTTGGATACCTAACCAACTGAGACACCCAGGCGCCCCGATGATTCTCTTTCAATTGGACTACATCTCTTAAATAGCAATATATTTAGGGAAAAGTAAAAATTTTAATCTGAGTTACATGGAATTATCAAAATTGATATTACTTGCAAATTTATTATCATGTACATTGACTATCACAATCAATCGATTTCAGAATTAGAATTTATAAGAGAATATAGTAGGGTTTTTATAAATTAAATGTATAATGAGCACAATTTCAAATAAGTTTTATACATAAACAAAGAATCAAATTTTATGTGACCCTATTCACAATGCACATTGAATGAATAAGTACAGACTATTCTATAATTTTAAGAAAAAACGTTATAAAAATGGCAGATTCACATTTATTTAGAATAACAACGCAATTCTTTATTAACCAAATTGGTTACTTGGCAAGCTTTTCTTCAAATCCACCTGAGTAAACTTACCTAAGAATTTATTGAAGAATAAAAGCGATAAATGTGTCAATCAGACATGGACAATGACATAATGTAATTATGCACTAATCTGTTGTGCTCTATAGGCCTAGTAATAGAAAATACACCAAATAAATAACACACAGAAACAGGAAATAAACTTGTATGAGCCTCATATAAGAATACATTATAAGATATATAACAGTGGAGAAAGGTTAATAATTTTTAATAAATTTTAATAAATAAAAATGGTTAACCATTTTTTTTTTTTCCTAGGAGAGAGAGAGACAGCGTGAGCAGGGGAGGGTCAGAGAGAGAGGGAGTCACAGACTGAAACAGGCTCCAGGCTCTGAGCTGGCAGTCAGCACAGAGCCCGACGCGGGGCTCGAACCCACGAACCGCGAGATCATGACCTAAGCGAAAGTCGGACGCTTAACCAACTAAGCCACCCAGGCGCCCCAATGGTTAACCATTTTTAATAAATGGTTCTAGGAAAATAGTTCTTCTAATGAAAATATATGAACATTCGGCCTGAATATTGGGCTTGATTGATCTATTACCATTTATAAATTACATACATACACACACACACACACACACACACAGGACAGTATTACAGACTAGCATGAAAAATCCTAAATTTATTAAAATGTAAATACAAAAAGAGAAAATAATTTTAATAGAAATAGAGAATATATATATTCTCTAAATAATATATAATAATTCTTGAACTACATATGAATATCACATAGTTCAAAGAAATACAGATCTTAATACATTCTAGGCAGCAATATTATTAATAAAGTCAAGGTAAATCTCAGACTGAGTCAACTTGTTTAAAAATTTCAATTTCAATTAGGATACAGATTATAAAGTTTCAGTTCCAGTCAAAGAACACCATACACATTGCAATTGAAATTTGGACACTGAATTGGAACAACCAATTTATAAAACTAGAATTTCAAATTGCTAATGTATATATGAAATCAAGCATAAAATGACATTTATTGGGGAAATGCAAATTAAAAAAAAATTTTGCTGTACACTAGAAACTAATATATCATAAGTCAACTATACTTCAATAAAATTTTTGAATTAACTTTAAGTTTTATGCCTATGAGACTAGCAAAAATTAATGAGTTATCACATTAATTGCTGGTGATTACTTTTGAGAATGTCAACTGTTATATGTAATTAAGGGAGCAATGTGGCAATATCTACCAAACCTGACCATACACATCCTATAACATTCATTAATTTTACATCTAATTATCCACACTGAAGAAACTCTCTCACATGCACATAAGATAGTCATAACACTGAGGTTTGTACTGGTAAAAGTATGGGAAAAAAATTGTCCTTAATTTTTGAATCAGTAAAATATCTATGTATATCAATATCAGTTTCATTTCATAATAATAATAGCATTGAACAATGATTGACATTTGTAAAGGGGCTATAAAGTATGATAGAGTATGATAGAAATTTTATAAGTTTACAATACAGTAACAGTAGTATGTAGTAAATACAGATATTTTCTAATTAAAAAGAAAACAAAAATGTTAACCAAGAGAAACATACACTTTTGAATAAGAGTTGCTTATATCAGAAAGGGAAAGGAGGGTTTGTAGGCTGTTCATAACTGACCATAACAGTTCATAACTATTCAGATATAATTGAGAAAGAGAGAGAGAGACAGCATATAAATTTGTCTGTTACATCTCTTGAGTTTTCTACATATTTGATATATTTCACAATCTAAAAAAATAATCAAATCAATTAATAAACTATAAACTCCTAGACGTGAATAGTGTCAAAAATCCAAAATAAAATCCATCAATATAAAAAATTGACTTGAGATCCACCCCAACTGGTTCCAAGATATTCTCTGATGCATTAAAATCACCTTGAAGCCTTTTTACAAGAACTATTTAAATAACTATAATATATCTAAATGATATAATACTGTGTAGCTCCCTCTCCCCAGATGGGGGAAACACCTCCTCACATACTACTTTGTAATAATCTTCACAATATACTGAAAAGCTGAGAAACAAAATAAAAGACAAGGCAAGGTGCAGAATGAGGTTTTGCGTAGGTAATTTTATATTCAATTTCAAATTAATTGAGAAACAAACTATTGAAAAATAGATATAAAATCTGATTTATTTTTTATGTTTTATTGAAGACTGACTTCTGGATATTAAAAAAAATATGAGATATGTTGAAGAATGTAACCATCTGCTATTGAAAATCTTACTTTGCTTGGTAATTTCCTGGTGTCAATGTCTCTGGTGATATACTAAATTATAGGAGATCTGAAGTATGGAGATTTAACAACTCTCTAATTAAAACTGCAGCATTTGTGCAACAGATGAAGACTATTTCGGAATAAATTAATATCAATAAAAACCAAGAAACTAGCCTGGGTGTTTTGTGGCAAGCTGGCAGAGCAGTCATGAGGGGTAGAATAATTTGCTCCTTGGCAACAGCAGCACAAAGTGTATACATTGAGTACCAGTGTCAATTAGAAGAAGTTAATGAGATGTAAAAAGCAACATAATAAAGCAGGTATCCTAGGACTCTCCAACTTTTGATTAGACTGAGAAACTAAATTCTTTGTGGTGACTTAACACAGACAATGTGTTAAAGCTTAATGAACAAATGCTCTATGAAAGGGAAACACATTTAACAAATTACTTGCATGTGATCAGAATGCAACAAGTAGAAAAATATATTTAAGAAGAAGAATATTTTTCTGCTTAAATATTGAATATCAAAAATATTTTTGGAACTTTTGGCATATAGTAAATTCATGCTTGCTGAAAACACTTCACAAAGAAAGTTCCTGTATGAATGAGTTATACTACAGATTGAAACTATTTCTTCTAGGACTTTGTGAAATACACTAATTTACTAAATAACTTAGTATCAAAAACATATTACCATGAACTAAATTTGTAAATTTAAAAATTTTGCTTGTAATAAAGAGATATATTGTAAATTAAATATGAATCTTGCATGATATTTTTGAATCTTTTAAATTTAAGATGCATTCGGTAATTTAATTTGTCTAGTGCTACATTATGTTTCCTTGATAGCATTTTATAATAAATATTTTAAATGAATACATGTAAATAAAATCAGCAACTAATACATAATCAGTAGCAGTTTTAAAGATTGCCATTGAAAACTGTCATAGCGAGGCATTAATGTAAGGAGTTTACCACACTTTTTTTTCAAGATGTAAACTGCAAGCATGTTAGAATTTGTAAAGAAAGTTAGATAAAACATAGAAGATCTATTCTTCTCTCATTCCTTTATTTAAAGTTAAAGTCCTTTAAACTAGCACACAAGGGACTTCCTCTTGTGTTAATAGGTTAAGGCACAGAGTTCTCATGGTAAAGAAATAGGAGTGAAGTTTCAGAATAAAAATGGAAACCCAGTGTAAAGTCCCCAGAATTTGAGAGTGATTTTTCCTTAAAGGGATCTGCTATTAAAAATAAAAGAGTCAGCCAACATTATAGAAGGAATATGTCACAAGAATAAAAGGGTACAGCGTAAAGAATATAGTCAATGATATTGAGTAAAGTATCCTGACAGATAGTGGCTACACTTGTGTGAGCATAGCATGTCTTAACTTGTGGAATAACTATGTTGTATATCTGAGACTAATGTAACATTGTGTGTCAACTACATTTAAATAAAAAATTAATTAAAAAAATAGTCTAAGCAAATCTTTCCATAAACTATGGAGCCATGAGAACAAACCTGGAATCTCAGGCCTGTCAAAGTGGGACCATAATCCATTATAGTCTTATGGTAGAAAAAAAAGTAGAAATACGTTATCCATTATTCAAGTACAACCTCGAATGATCTCAATCTCATACACTGGATTAAGGTAAATAAAGAATAGTAAGATTCCTAGTTTACTGTCACAGGTAAATTATTTTAAGCCTTATGCCATATTTATAATTTTTTTAGTGGTATGCAAGGTAGACTATGTTAAGATAGAAATTTATAGCCTGGAATGAATTTAATAGAAAAGAGGAGAGATGAAAATTAATGATAGACACATACATGTCAAGGAGCTTAAGATTTTATTCTGAAGAAAGTAAAATAAAGAATACAGTGCAGGAGAGAAAATAATAAAATTAAAAAAATGAAACATATAATATGAAGATCAATAGTTGATCCTTGATGTTTCTTCATAAAATAGTAATAAACTAATGAATTCGTAACCCCTCTCTATAATAATCAAGAAAAATCATAAGATCTACTATAGAAACTGTGGTACGAAACTTTCAATTCTACCTCCCCCCCCAATAGCTCTCTTTCTGTAACTAACACATGTTTTACTACAAAAATGTGACATCATAATTATATGTTAAGAGAATAAAGGGACACAATCTCAAAAAAATGTTAGGGACCAAAGTATGCTACCTATTCTATTTTTTTTTCTTAAGACATATATAAAACTCCTTTTAATTTGTGATGTAAAATTAAATTAAATTAAAGAATTATAACTATGTATGCTTGAAAGCCTACAAGAAATATACTGATAGCTAGCAGTTGGCTATATACTAGCATACACTTGGTTTGTAAAAATCTCTAAAATTATTAAAATGTAAATCACAAAAATATCAATAAAGCTGAATTTATAGTATTTAAATTTTAATGTAATATAAATTTTTATTCTAGGAACTGTATTTTGTAATATTAGTGAGCTCATCCTAGTTAAAACACATAGTAAAAATGTATGTACTCACTTAGCCAATGATTACATGACTTTTTGTACCAGTATTTCTAAGTAATATTATATTTTTATACATGTATGATACAACTTTGAACTAGGCAGCAAGTACCTTGAGAAAATGGTTGTTAGTTTGTGTTTTTTTCTTTTTAACCGATATATTATGTCTCAGGTTACTTTACATATAAATAGGTACAGTGTTTAGATTTCTTGGCACTGATGTGTAAATAATTATCATAAATTTAGCTAACTTGCTGCCTTGGAATCTATTTTGTCTGGCCAAGCGGCCTGCAGGGACTTCGGTCACTAGCTCCTCATGCAATGACATTCCCTGATAACAGCCCACAGAATCACAAGAGAATGTAAGTTCCTGATATGACTTCCCCAATGTCCCTTTGTGATTAGTAGTCTCACCTGCCTCCCAGCACCATTATGCCTTATGGGCCCCATAGAGAAGACCTGTGTGAAACTTACCAAAATCTTGCTTTTTGTGATTTGAATTGACCAATCTGGCCATAACCCATGAACTCCAAAACTCCCTCTCATGAATCCTAATAAAATCATGTGTCACATGTCCTGCTTCTTTCTCGTCTTTACTCTGTCTTGACTACTCCACATGGCCATTGAAGGTGTGCCATGTACTTCCCCTGGGACCTGTGAGTAACATTCTTTATATCAGTTTCTCTAGTGTCTGTTGAAACAGGCTCACCAACTGGTACCTGGTACTTCACTGAGCAAATATTAATTTAACAAAGTCATAACTATGACTGAATGAATAAAAGTGATAACTTTTAACTTATCAAAAATAAGTACCCCTCAGTTATTTTTGGCAGAGCTAATCCATATAAGAAAAATAAAGATTATTAATTTTTAATAATCATTTTTAATCAAATTAGGTCAATCACAGTCAATTACCAAGTAGTTGATTAGATTTCTAATACGCCGGAGAAGAGCTTCTGTCTAAACCTGTCTCTTTAGTTAACAAGCTTTGCAAAAATTTGTAACTTTCACATTGGATAATGTGAATTAGATGAAAAGTAAACATAACAGATTTAAAATAAAATAATATATAATCCATGGGAATTAAAGACAACTAGAAGATGAGTAAAATTTTGCTAGGAATTAGAATTAGTGTAAAGGAAGATGACACTAGAAACCTTATTATGCAAATAAAAAAAAGTGTTTTATTTTTCTTTTTTGTATTTATATGGAGTTACATATTATTTCATGTATTCAGTTCCTAATTTTGACCCAATAAATGAGTGAAAAGCAATTTGATGCGAACAAGAAAGAAAGCTTTTAAATAGATTATCTAACACATCTAACAAAGTACTTATATGACCTTGGAAAGTTTACTTAATTTCTTTGTGACTCCATGGTTGTACTCGTTTGTCTATTACTTTAGTGTTGACAGACAAAAGGCAAAATCTTACATGAGCAAATGCTTTTAGTTCTATCAGTAAAGGAATAATTCCTTTGTGAAAGTTGAGGTTAGTGGTTATGTGGTGATTATATTTTTGACCTTATTTTATTTATTTATTTATTTATTTTTTGAGAGAGAGAGCGCGCACATACCAGGGATGGGCAGAGGGCAAGGGGAAAAGTCTTAAGTAGTCTCTACACCCAACTCAGAGAAACAGGGCTCCATCTCATCACCATGAGATCAGGACCTGAGTCGAAATCGAGTTGGATCATTAACTGATTAAGCCAACAGGGCACCCCAACTTTAATTTTTTAAAGACTTATCACACTATGTATTATCCATTCTGTTTCCCCATGTTATGGATCTACTTTGGCATTGAGATTTCTGGAATGCTGGTTCTATTACTGTCAAAATTCATTCTTTGGAATTACAACCCCAGTTTTCCAATTTTTTCACTTTGTTGCCCTTCCTCTTTCTTAGCACCTATACCATACAAAGCCCAGAATTGAGACTTTGTTCAAAGTAATTTAGAGAATGAAGGAAGATATGAATTTAATGGTGATGAGCACTTCAAGTAGGGGCACCTGGGTGGCTCCGTAGGTTATGTCCGACTTTGGGTCAGGTCATGATCTTGCAGTCGGTGGGTGTGAGCCCCACATCCAGCTCTGTACTGAGAGCTCAGAGCCTGAAGGCTGCTTTGGATTCTCTTTCTCCCTCTCTCTGTCTTTCCTTTAGTCATGCTGTGTCTGTCTCTCAAAAGTGAATAAATGTTTAAAAAATTAAAAAAAAAAGAATTTCAAGTAAATTATCAAATTTTAAATTTTGAATAGTTTAATACAACTTGCTCTTACCAATATTATTTCATCAATTTTGAAAGATTAAAGATAAAATTTAAAAATTTTAAAAACTATCATTTTATTGTCTTATGACAAAGTATCCAATAATTTTATTTTTCTCCCTAAGCCATGAATACATTTTATAGCTAAGTTTTTCAAAACTATTTACAAGTTTTTAACATCTTGTAATTTTGTGCTTAATTTTTTTGAAGGCATTGAATTCATAATGAGAAAATCTGCTTCTTTGAGTTTAAAACTCTAAACATTCTTGACTTTGGCATTTAAAAAAATGATTTCCTCTGAAATTCTAATTTGTTTTACCCTTTTAAAAAGCAGCTTTCTTTTGAAGATTAAAATGCTCATAATTTTTGTGTTATGTATCATATAAATATATTTTAATTGTTACTTTCTTGAAAGCATATCAAGTTATTTTAAATAATTTTATAACATTTTGGAATGGCTATACTTACAGAGAAGTTATGAAGATAGTACAGAGATTTCCCATGTACTGCACATCCTCTTCCCCCTATTAGAAATATATTGCATTAATTTGGCATATTTATCATAATAAATGAACCCAATTGACACATTATTATTAACTCAAATCCATATGTTTTTCAGATTTCCTGAGTTTTTATGTAATACACTTTTTCTGTTTCAGAATCCCGTCAGGAACACCACAGTACAATTAGATGTCATGTCTCCTTAGGCTTCTTTCGGCTATGACAGTTTCTCAGACTGTTGCTGAATTTGATGATCATGACAATTTTGAGGGGTATTGGTCAGTAGTCTAAGGAATGTCCATAAATTGCACTTTTTTTAAAAATATATTTTTCTCATGATTAGCCTGAGGTATAGATTTTTGGAAGGAAGACCACAGAGGTAAGTATCATTTTCATTGCATCACATCATATTAAGTAAACACACAATCAATATGATTTATCCCACTTAATCAGATTTCCCCACTGGAAGCAACATTCCCTCCCTTTCTGTGTTGTACTGCTTACAAAGAAGATATTATGTCCAAACCACACAGAGGAGTGGTAGTTATGCTCCATGTTAAACAGGACGGTTTATCTACATAAATTATTTGGAATTCTTCTGCAAAGGAGGTTTGTCTCCTTTTCCTCATTATTATTTTTTAAATTTTAAATAGTTTATTTTTGAGACAGAGAAAGACAGAGCATGAGTGGGGGAGGGGCAGAGAGAGAGGGAGACACAGAATCCGAAGCAGGCTCCAGGCTCTGAGCTGTCAGCACAGAGGCCAATGCGGGGCTCAAACTCACAAACCATGAGATCATGACCTGAGCAGAAGTCAGAAGCTTAACTGACTGAGCCACCCAGGCGCTCCTCTTCCTTGTTATTTATTCAATCATTTATCTATATCAATATGGTCTCATGGATATTACTTTATATGTTAGATTATAATTCAGTACCTCATCATCTATTTTCTGAAAAGAACCCAGCTTTGTGAACACTTTCAGTTAGTTCCTGCTTCCCTTTGAGGCTTTAGTTTAGTGTTTGTTTTAGCACTTCTTTCTTTCCAGATGCTTGAGACTCCTCTTAAACCTATTCTACTCTAGACCTATAACCATGTAATTCTCCAAGGACACTGGTTCTTTTTATTTTTTTAAAAATAATCTTTTTAAAGGAGTTAATTTATTTTGCCTCTGGGGATCATGTTCTTTCACTCTGTGACTTTTTTGAGTATTTAATATTCAACTGTTAATACTTTTGACGTTATAAACAGGATTTTGTTTGAAAAATTTAAATCCATAAAACCACATTGATTAAATATTTCACAGAAACTGCTGTATGCATGCAGTTGAAGAAATCATGTCTTTATTTTTTAATTTATTTCTGAGAGACAGAGATAGCGTGAGCAAGGAAGGGTCAGAAAGAGAGGGAGATACAGAATCTGAAGCAGGCTCCAAGCTCTGAGCTAGCTGTCAGCACAGAGCCCGATGCGGGGCTCGAACCAACGAACCATGAGATCATTCATGACCTGAGCGTAAGTCCAACGCTTAACTGATTGAGCAACCCAGGTGCCCCGAAGATATCATGTCTTAATTCAATGAGCTTATATAACAATAAGAAGCTGAAGGGAAATTCTTCCTTTTGTTTCCAATAGGGTTTTAGAAGCCTTTTCTCTCTTACACACAGATATATCATGATAAGACCATTTGAACTGTCTTCATGTTCCCAATGAAGCTCCCTTGAATGTATAAGAACTATGCTAGATTCTGTAAGAGTCTTCGTTCTTAAATTATTATGATTAATGTGTAATATTAATCAAACATTAAAAGAGACTCCTAGTTTAAATAGTGCTTTGTTAGCGCTTGCTAGTTCAGCTTCCACCAATTTCTAGTTAAACAAAAAAATCCTGCTAAAATATAAGCAGTGTGAAAAGTCATAAATAAATTTGAAAAATAGAAAAGACAGTTTTATAATGTTAAAATACAAGATTAATCTCCATTAAGTATTAAGACATTGGAGAGGAGTTGAAAATGAAACTTTTTAAAATGTTTTATTCAAACGATTATCTTAAAAAACCCATGTCTATAAAATAGTTTCTCCATTCTCTATTTCCTCATGAGCCAAAAATAATAGTGTGGCCATGGGAATTTTTGAGTGAACTATAGTCTATCTTCCTTACTAAGCCTATTTTTTTAAAATTTTACACATATTCATTAAGTAATTCATTAAGTAGTTTTTGGCTTGTCTCAAATTGTGCCTTTTCAAGGATACTTAGCTGAACTGTACTCCCTAAAACAATAATCTAGATATTTTGTATTATTATATTCCAAGTATTTTGTTAAAAGTATTTATCATAATCCAAAATTATCAAGCTCATTTCTTTATTCACCTACAAGAATATAAATTCACTGAAGAAAGAGAATAGTCTCTACTTTATTGTAATAATTGTTTTTTCATTAGTAGCAACATTAATAAGGAAATCATTCTAATTTAATTTGTATAGATTTACCCCTGGCGGATCTCTTAGACTATAAATTTCTATTACTTTCTGCTCCTCTAGAAATGTTTAAACTTGTTCTAAGGAATACTGAATCCAGGAAATACTTTGCTGAAACTGTGGATTTCACACTTTAAATGAATTTGAAATTTTACTTGTTATTCCCATATAGACATTCAAAACTGATATTAGCACAGTAAAGTCCAAGACTTTATTTAATAAGTCAACTTCTTTAATTTTGCGTATCCCAGGATTTCTCAAATGTATTAAAACACAGTGTTTTTCTTATTTTAAATTATTTGTCATTCCCTTTAAAATAGTGTATCCCAGAATCTAAAGTAATGAGTGGCTTTAATGAAAATAAAAGGTCTTATTTTTTTATTGGTTGACCTTTTTTTCTTCAAGATAAATTTGCATATATTTGTTTTATTTATTTATTTATTTTTAATTTTTTAATGTTTGTTTATTTTTGACAGAGCGTGAGCACAAGTGGTGGTAGGGGCAGAAAGAGAGGGAGACACAGAATCCAAAGCAGGCTCTAGGCTCTGAGCTGTCACCACAGAGCCCGATGCAGGGCTCGAACTCATGGACCACAAGATCATGTCCTGAGCCGAAGTTGGATGCTCAGTCAACAGAGCCATCCAGGCACACCTGCATATATTTCTTTTAAAAGCTATTTTATGGTTTTCAGGTAGGTCTGTTTAATAAGNTCGAACACGGCTATCCTTCTGAAATCTATATAACTAGTAGAAGTCACAAGTATATTTAATTTAACTTACTGATAAATCTATTGAACAGGAAACTAGAAACAAAGAAAAGAGCAAATAGCATACCATTGGGGAGTTTCCTCCAGGTTCACATTGATTTATTAATCATGAGAAAACTATTTTCTGTAGCCAAAAAAACCCAGTTTTTCTCTAATTATTCCTTGCTCTTCAATCTATTGACCCTGTCACATAAAGGAAATGTCCTTTTTTTCCTTGACATGTTCTTCATGAATCATAATAATATTTAACCTAGTGATATCTTCTTTTCCTAACTAGCCACTCACCAATTTAAAAAAATATATATATATATTAGAGGCACCTAGGTGGCTCAGTTGTTTAAGCATCTGACTCTCAATATCAACTGAGGTCATGATCTCATGGTTTGTGAGATCATGCCCTGCTTCCAACTCTGAATCCCTGCCTGCTTGGGATTCTCTCTCTGCCTCTCCCCTGCTATTGTTCTCTGTCTCTGTCTCTCAATAATTAAATAAATTTTAAAATAAAAAATAAAAAGTAATACACCAATGATTTTTCCCTTCACTAATATCAGATTAAAAGTGGGACTTTGGGATGCCTGGGTGGTCAGTCAGTTGAGCACATGGCTCAAGCCATAATCTCACAGTTTGTGGGTTCAAGCCCCAAGTCAGGCTATGTGCTGACAGCTCAGAGCCTAGAGTCTGCTTTAGATTCTGTGTCTCCCTCTCTCTGCCCCTCCCCTGTTCCTTCTCTGTGTCTCTCAAAATTAAATAAACATTTAAAAAAATTTTTTTTAAAGCAGGACTTCTTTACAAATGCAATACTAGAGGACTAAAAGTAAGATTTATCCTGAGGCAAATTGCTCTCCAGCTATAAAGGTGTGTAACCAAACAGGGTGTGTGTGCTTCCAAAACAAAATGATAGGATAGGCATACAAAGCCATACCTATCCCAAAAGGAAGAGATAGCAAGCAAAGAAGGAGTGCAGGACAGGTGCCAAGCAAGTCCAAAACCTATTGGGCACCCTCATAACTTTGGGTAGTCCTGCCCTATGTCATTGGTTGGTGACTGAGCAGGTGAAAGCAAGACAGTGGTGTCCCCATTTGAAACTGAAGGTCCAGACTTATGGTCACCAAATCATCTCCAGAGCCATTCTTTCCTTGTCCTACAGAATAGCATTTGCAGACAAATAGTTAAGATCCCTTTTTATAAAATCGAAGAAATCTCACAGCCTTCCTTCATTTCCTCCCATCTCCTTCCTGCTTAGTGAAAACTGGCAGTTTACTTCCTGATGTGACTAAGTCCAGGGTTCACACCCATACTAACTTCCTTATCAAAGAGCCCCTGGGCCACACCTTCTCTTTAATCACAGCATGATCAGGTTGAGAGTTTTCCAAATCTCTTACTTTCTGCTTCCTTTTTGCTTAACAGTTCCATATCTAAGTCACTCCTCTCTTCTATTATTTAACTATCAAGTGTCAGGCCAAGCCATACCTTTAACAGTGTTCTTAGATCATCTCTTTGGCTGAACGTCTAATTTCCTCACTCACTAGCTCCATCTGGCGTCTCCTGCGCCTGTGCACCGCTACTCCCCAACCCCCGAAGCCGCAGTAGGGTGCCACCTGCCACGCCAACCCCGAGCCTACAGCAAGTGTACAGCTACCTTTCTAGGTGCCTCCCAGGTCTTCTGTAGGTCCGTCAGCATTCCGTTCACGGTTATTTCGTTTTTTCCCTAAAAAGATTGCGGTTTTCTCTACAACCCGCCTTCTTTCTTTCTGAGCTGTCACCACAATCACCTTTAAAGGTCCGTTTCAGCAATGTAGGCTTAAAGCATGCAAACTCCGGACTCTTCTGCCCTCTATTATTACCCATTTCCAAAGCAGCTTTCACAATTTTTGGTATTTGTTACAGCAGTGCCACACTGTTACCAGTGCCAATTGCTCTCTTAGTCAGTTGGCCTAAGGCAGTGGGGTTGAATAAATTTGACGATCTGGGGGCGCCTGGGTGGCTTGGTCGGTTAAGCGTCCGACTTTCGCTTAGGTCATGATCTCGTGGTTCGTGGGTTCGAGCCCCGCGTCGGGCTCTGTGCTGACTGCCAGCTCAGAGCCTGGAGCCTATTTCAGTCTGTGACTCCCTCTCTCTCTGACCCTCCCCTGCTCATGCTGTCTCTCTTTCCTAGAAATAAATAAAAATATTAAAAAAACAATTGACGATCTGATAGACTTTATTCAAAGATTTGTGAATTGGGCAGCATCCCATCTGCAAAATAGAAAGAAGTTGCAGGAGTTGTATAAAATGGGAGGTTTTATAGGAAGAATGAGGGAGAGATTTAAAGAATGGATTATTTTGGGCAGGTTGACTGACCTTCTCTTAGGGGAGGACAGGGCGGGTCTTAACCACAAGTGCTGATAAGAAAATTCCAAACAGATTGGTTCAAAATTCCACTTCCAAGAAAGGCTGAAACAGTAATTAGTTTAGGTATTAAGTCTTGGTACAGCTTAGCAAAAATTACCCCATTTGGGGCTTGTTGTTTCTTTTTAACAGCTGCTGTAACATAATAGCATAGACTGGGTAACTTACAAACAGAAATTTATTCCTCACTGTCCTGGAGGCTAGTAGGTCTAAGGTCAAAGGTACTGGTAGATTTCTTGTTTGGTGAGGACCCAAGGAATCCCCACTTTGTGATCCTACTGGAGTAGGGAGTGAGCAACCATCCATTCCTCTTCACTGGTCCCTTAGAACAGTGTTTTTTCTATCCAGTGTTTCTGTACATGGAGAGCAGAAGCATTCTAGATGCCTCAGCCCTCAGTTTTGGGAAGGTTTTATAATTAGAAATAGTAGACAGTGCTTTGGAAGGCTTTCAATACTCGTTCATTTTCTACCCATCACCTAGGAAAAAATTAAATTGCATATTAAGAACTTATTATGCTTTCAAGGGCCTGCATGCCTATATTTATTCAGCCATTTCCTGACATTCTCTTCTTTGACTTTCATTCTATCATAACATCAAGCTGTTTGTACTCTGTATTTATCATCACTCACTGTATAATTCTTCTTAGCTTTTTATCATCTTATGTGCTCAGTCTCATGTTGATGTGCTCTCCCAGTCGAAGCTTTGCTTAAACAACAAGGTGGAGCTAGTATCCTTTACCATGCTACCACTGTTCTCTGAGTATACTTTATCACAGCACTAATATATGTGTATGTGAACTCATCTGTTTATCTGTTGATGGTCTTTTTAGATTATAAGAACCTTAGGAAAAGCACTATCTTCTTAATTATCTTCATGTTTTCAATAACAAGAATATCTAGGCATAACTGTTGCTAGTAAAAACTTTTGAGCTGTTACTTGATAAAAGCCGTTGTTATATTAGAGGTAAAATATCATTTGAGTGCAATAAATTCTGAAGCCAAAGTGAGTCATTCATATATGGAAACTCTCATCTAACCCAACATACTTTCACCAAGTTCTGTTATTCTTACAAGATGCTAAAATTGAGGTTAGAGAGAATACACCTTGCAATAATAAGATTTGTAGTTTATATCCTATCTTTCTTATAATTATATGGCTTTGAGAAAATCATTTTTCCCTTAACTTTGTGTTCTACAGAATTGGAGTAATAGTTATAGCATCTAACTTGAATACCTGAGCTTCTGAAACTTTGAAATACAGTTCTACATACCTTCAGTGCTGTTTACAATTAGTTTCTTCCTTCTCATGGTACAAAACAAAACAAAGCAAAAAAAAAAAAATCCAAAAAACCATAAGAAGTCTAAGCAAACCTACTGGGGAAGGGTAAGAACATAGTTTATGTTCACAAATTCCTTAGAAGGTTTTCCCCCCCCAGAAGACAATTTTATTTAGACCTCCAATCCTCAGGGTGTTAGAAGAGCATCCTATCATCTATAAAGGTCGGGGTAAACTGTGTCCCTATTATTGCACCTGTGTCAGAATGCCTGCATGGTAGTTAACAAGCTCTTCTCTGACTTTGTAGTCCTACTCTTCCTCAGCTGACTGAAATTCACTGTATCAGGTGTTTCTGGTATCTGTAAATACCCTCTTGAAACCCACTTTTATTATGTGACTACCTAGTCTTAGCCTCCCTAGTCCAATTCTAAGCTATTTCTAATTTTTACACCATACTTCAGCTTGACTTTTTAGAAACATTTTATTATGTAATCCTTTCCCATAGGTCTCATAACTTTGTGCCTTCAACAGTGAAGAAAAAAATCATTCATTAATTTCTCTCTTTAGTAAAAATATTTATTGACCATCTGCTGTATGTCAGGTGCCGACTTAAGAGATATTTATAAATTAAACAGGTAGATTACTGTCTTTTGCAGTTTGCATTCTGGGACATCTCTATTGAATGACACACGTGGTACTTTTTTGCTGTCGTTCCCACCAGTTAATTCTGATGCTGTAATTATATTCTCATTGCATTTCCTGGACTCCTCACAAGGTGGTGCTAACATGCCCTTGTTACTTTGGAGCATTTCCAAGCCATAAGGATATTCCAAAGTGTTTCCAATGGTTGATTGCCATGGCTCAATGATCCCTTACAAAAGAGAAGTCCTTTCCTTAAATAATTAGTCCTTACAGATGCGGACCCCATCACAGAAGGTAAAGATATGTATAGTTCTATCTTCTATTGACTATTCTTCTTCCACTCTTCTTTGAACTCGTGTATACTTGAAAAATATGGATTTGATGTAGCCTTTTCTTGGTGGACGAAAGGAAATCCTTCGGGCAGATGGAATAGCTGCTTTTTCTTAGAACTTAGACATGGGTTGTGATGGGGTAGAACTCAATCATTCATGGTATTTCTCTCCCTCTTTGAGTGCCCATGCCCCACACTCTCCACAGTTTATCAAGAATGTCAGAATAGGTCAGGCCTGGGTTTAAGCTTTGTCCCATGTAGTGTTCAAACCCTAGGTAAATTAGAAAAGTCAGGACATCATTTCTGGGTCTTAAAGTATCCCAAGTGAATTAGGTAGTCTAGGAGTTGGAAGTCTGAACTTGGCACCTGCCAGGTTCTGCCATTATACATATAATACCTATTTGTGAACTGTGGGGAAAAAAAGACAGAATATTGGTAATTTAATGGTTGTGCTACTTTTCTACTGCTGTGTAATAAATGCTCCAAAAATATGATGACTTAAAACAACAATTTAACATTTATTATCTCACACAGTTTCTGTGGTTCAAAAATTTTGGAACTGCTGAGCTAAGTGGTTGTGGCTCAGTATGTCTACTAAGGGTGACTGAAGTTATCTGAAGACTTGACTAAGGAAGAGAATACACTTCCAAGTTGGCATAGTCACCTGTCTGTTGGCAGGAGGCCTTTCCATACCCTGTGGGTGTCATATTTTTGCTTGAGTGTTGTCTTCTATAACAGCTGGCTTCTCCTAAAGAAAATGATCCAAGGTGAAATGCTTTTTATGATCTAGTCATAGAACTGCACAGCACTTTTCCTGAATTCTTATAGATTATACATATCAGTCTTACTCAGTGTGAGACAATATGACACAAAGGTGTAAGTGGCAGGAGATTGAGATCATTGATATCTGTTTTGTAGTCTGGTTGCCTCAAGGGTGGTGCCATTTTTTACACCACTGACACTGTTAACAACAAAATCTTCATGAACATACCATTACTGACATGGTCAGTAAATGGTATTGATCAAATGGAATAATCTATTAGCCAATCCTTTCATTTAAGTGTTGTATCAGATAAAACTTTTGAGCAACCTTCAATCATCTCAGCCCTACAATTTACCCCAGCTACTGCTGCAGTGATCAGTTCTGCATAGGTGTCTTTCAAAGATTTACGTCTGTTCAATTTTACAGTGCCTCACCTTTTGTCTGTACCATAAAATATTACTTTATAGCACCACAAACCTTTCACATGGGTTTCCTTTAAAAATATTATGCCTAAGGGAAACTGAAGAGCACTATGAATGAACAACTTATAATTTGCAGGCATACATGCACATAGACCTATCTTTAAAATGTGGGAAGCTGAGCTGTATGAATTAATTATTGTCCCTTTCGCTACCCAGGTAAATATTTATAAAATGCATTTCTGTGAATTTTAGAAACTTCTAGGAGATCAAGCTCAATTTGGCCATTACAGGCCAACACAGGGTAGATGCTGTAGGACATGCTTTCAGGGTTGAGGAACGAATTCTTGCAGCTGCTTGCAGTGTTGGTTTCCAGTAGTTCACAGATGAGTCTCTCTCTAGAAATTGTCCTCAACACCAACAACAACACCAACAACAAAAACCTGTCCATTTTGTAAGTATGTCCCTCATTTGGGAAGATTGCATCAAATGAATGCAGGGCCACAGAGGCCCACATCTTTTGCTTGATATGGAAAAATTATGAAAAGCCATTACAGTTCCAGAGCTCCTTGCTGATGAGAAACTGAGATCTCTGGCAACTGCATTGCAATTCAGATTCTCCCTCTGCTCAGTCCTCCTTTGTTAAGTGATTCTCGGTGAAACTCCTGCATTCAAATCTTAGAATTTCAACCTTTGCATTCCAGAGGACACAACCGGACATTTTAACCAGGATTAATCTGAGGATGCAGACTCTTAAATGGAAACTGGATCACCCACTGGGTAGCTGGCAATGAGATTCTCACCACTAATATAGGTAGAGTACTGATTACTATGGCATGTAATTTTATTCAAATTATTAAAACTTTAACTGAAAGTGAACTGGAATGGGATGTCAATGGAAGGGAATGTGCTCAAAGGGGAAATGGTTCAGGGTTTTGAGAGGTATGAGAAAAATAGTACTTACAAGTATTGCAATTAATGTTTAGGCCCAAGATGGAGCTGTTCCTTTCTTGGATGTCATGTCAGCAAACTAAAACTTGGATAAGTTTTATGTCCCTCTAAATTCTGCATGACCAGCAATGCTATATATCCTGCCAGCCAGCCAATCCCTGATCACCAAACCAACTCTGGACTTTCTCACTCCAAACAAATTGACTATGTGGCCTGAGCTAATTAGATATTTTCTATTTATCTCCTCCTTGTTCTTTATTATTGATCCTAAAAAAGAGTGCCTGAGTGGCTCAGCCAGTTAAGTGTTTGACTCTTGGTTTCAGCTCAGGTCATGATCTCACAGTTGGTGAGATTGAGCCCTTTGATGGGCTCCACACTGAGATATTCTCTCTCTCCCTCTCTCTGCCCTTCTCCTACTCAGGCTCTCTCTCTGTCTCTCTCAAAAACAAACATTTTTTAAAAAAAGGTTTCTACTTTCCACTCTTGTTGAAAGAGGTTGTCAAGAGGCTCTGACTGCTGGTTGAATCTAAGAGTTAGACCCAAGCAGTTGGAGGTTCTTCCCCCTCACCCCCATCTTTGGAACATGTGTTCCACCCCTCTTTCCCACTCTAGGAGCTATTTCAAGTACATAGACTTGGGAAAGAAGGATATTGAGACTGTCTGGACCACATACATGACTGGACCCAGTTAAGGCCTCTATATAACTTTTAAGATTATGGAAAACAGGTACAGACATCTCCTCATCTTGTGTCTGCTCAGTACAAGGCTTATATGTACGTTCCCTTGCTTGTTAAGCCTGCCACCTACCAATCTGCAATTCCCTCTGTCTTTCTTGGGGTTCTCCTTGTCCTCCATGCAAAGGGGCCAGTTTTCAAATGAACAGCACTATTTTGTAGTTCTCTGAAAGACTAGTCCCTGCTTCATGAAGTGTTGAAGTTGTCTGAATCATCTAAATTGTTTCTTTAATCATTTTTCACAGTTTTTGGTGGTAAGATCCAAAGTTGACTACAAATGTCTTATGAGACAATGAGATGCACAGGTGATGCACCTGCTGAATCCTTTGAGTCATTTTTACTATGGTCATTACCAAGGGATATGGGTAAGTCATTCTCAGATTTGAACTCTGTTCCCCTGTGTGGAGTTCTCCAATTAAAAATTTATTGTAAAAAATATGCACACACATGTGTATTTGTACCTGCGTGTGTGTGTGTGTGTGTGTGTGTTTTCCCAGAAAAGTTCTAGGGGCCTACTAAAAAGTTTCTTAAGTTTACTAAAGTCTCCAGAATGTTGGGAAGTTTCTAGGGTAGTTATGTTGTGATTCTGCAATGATGGCAGCTGTTAAGGGGCTCACAAAGCCAAATCTCATAAACCACTGGGAGATTTGGGAAAATAAATTAAGACAAAAAGTTCAGATGATTTAGACCATCAAGATCAAAATCCAAGTAGTCACAGGTTATATTATTAAAAATCACGGGGTGGTCTGCTACTTAAAGGAAACCTTCTGAAAGGAATAATAAATCCATGACTAATGGGAATCTCAGAAGCCAAAGCCACAAAATTAGTGGGCATGGGTCGAGTACTCAAAAGCTGGTAGAACACTTCTACTTACCTCTAAAACTAGGATAAATTGATCATGGAACTGGCCAGACTGATGCTCGGTCACCAAAGTTAAGAAAACTTCTGTGCAACAAGGTACACTGTAAAACACCTCAAAATCCCCAACATAGTGCCATATCTCTCTTAGGTATTAATTTGGCTCTACAAGATCCAAAGCTTAGCTAAAGAAATGGTATGCTCGAGTTTCAAAGAATTAAGCATGCCACCTTCTAGTATACCTGCGTATTTTATGGCTAAGAACTGTGGTCCTGGAAACTGGAGATATCTACATAATTGATTGTTTTATATAGTATTTTCCAATCAGTAATATTTATGCCATCCTCCAAATTAGTATTACCTCTAAATTCAATGAAATTACCGTTCATAAATCTTCTAGGGAATAAAATTGTCTGTTGAAATTAGATAGAATGCCCAATCTTATGAGAAGAGAATGCTTTCAGCTCAATATATTTTCCCTTTAAATAATTTAACCTGTTGTTGCTGTTGTTGTTCAGAACATTTTTGACTTATTTTTTGGTACACATTAAAGTGAATTTGTAGGGACTTATTTTTATGTTTAATGAAATTCAATAGACTATAATGGTGGGCATATATAGTGAAATGTCTTCCATAATTCATTAACTCACTAGTATTTTATAATTTTGCATAAAATTCATAATCTGAGTCTATATAACCATTGGAAAACAAGAAGTAAAATGTTCTGTGGTTTTACTTCACTATGATACATGACATGGCAGCAATTCCTATTTCCAGTCTTTATAATAACCTAAAACAGGACCATCCTTGTAGAATCAATAGGAGAAATCAGTAGAAATAAAAATCTGTGACACTTGTCATGTGGAGGAAACACATAATTTCCTTTTTTCTCATTACATGTTTTATTTAATATTTTCTTTGTTTGATATTTTCTTTCTGTTCAGCTCTTTCTTTCTTGCCACTCTGGATTTTTTTATCCCATCCCTACTTTATCTCCTTGGATTCCAACTTGTTTTTAGTGTTCTTTTCAACCATAAGTTCTATATTTAACCCAATTTTGCCTTTCATAAAAGTATTCTTTGCATTTAATTTTTACTGTAATAATTCTTATTAATTTTAATAAATTCAATTTAACAAGTAATTACTGTGTTTCTATTTCATGCAATGTATTATACGAGCTGATATGTTTATGAGATATTTAAGACTCAGGTAAATACCCAGGCAGTCATGATAATGTGGTGATTATAATAAGATGGAATTGTAAATGCTATTGGGGTAAAGAAGAGAAGCTTTAATGCAGTTTAGGAAAGTTACATGGATGTCTTTTGAAAGGCTTGGCAGAGAAGGTGACTGAAGCATTCCTTGAGGTTAATAAGATGAAAAGAAGTGAAAAGGGAATGACAAAAAGAAAAAGCAAAGTTGGTATTCTAGGGAGAAAGAGTAATGGTACAAATATAAGATGATGTAAATGTTCATACTAATTTTACTAACTGCATTTATTTTAATATTGGTTAGATTTTAACATGAAGAGGAATCTAGTAAACAATAATGTTGAGGTAGAAATCAGTGTGACGCCCATGAATGTATAAAATCTTCAAGATTGTAGTCAATGATATCAGTTTAAAAATGGTAATAATTTATAAAAATTATATATTATATAAGAAGCACTGGATAAGACTGTGAATGTAGCCATGGAAACAAACAAACAAATAAAATGGGCGTGGTAATTTACAGAATGGGAACATTTTGCAAGACGAAGATGTTCAAGAAAACTTAAATTTTAAAGCTTGATTACTAGATGAATGAAGACCTGTAATCAACAAACAACTGTAAAAATGATGATGTTAATATTAATAATAATATTACTGCAACAAAACAATGAATAGTATTCTCTTTACATGTGTTAGAATCTGTGCTATTGAGTTTGTATGCATTACATTAAGAGTTTTTTTTAGTGTTTATTTTTGAGAGAGAGAGGCAGAGCGTGAGCAGGGGAGAGGCAGAAAGAGAGGGAGACACAGAATCTGAAGCAGGCTCCAGGCTCCAAGCTGTTAGCACAGAACCCAACGTGGGACTCTATCTCAAGAACCAGGAGATCATTACCTGAGCTGACACCAAGAGTTCAACCGACAGCCACCCAGGTGCCCCAACATGCATTCTTACATTTAAAGTTAAGAGGAACTCTATGAGAAAGAGTCTGTAAATATTCTTTATATACATCTAAGACTCAGAGATATAAAATTATTTTTCCAAGGTTGCACAGTTTAGAAAATTTAGAACCATACTTGAAATCACTGGAATTCATACTCACAAACAGTAGACTTGATGTACAACTTGTTAATATGTTTTTGCCTGCACACAGCTCCATTTTAGGTTTTATTGTGGTTCAGATGATTATAGTTCACTCATGTGCAGATAGATATTTTTCATTTAGAGCTAGAGCCACAGAGATGGATGTACCTTCGGTTAAAAAAAAAGGGAAACATCAACTCTGGAAAATTTCTTATTTTCATTCTTCGATAACCCACCCCTCCTATATATCCTGCATTTAGTTCTTGTTTTAGAATTCTGATAGCATGAATGATGAAACTCTTGGACTTGTTATATTGTTATTTTTTAAAATCATATATTCAATGTATTTTAAAGATTTTCTACATTTGTGCAATTTCCTCAATTTACCTTATGAATAACAAGTGTTATTTTTAGGGCTGTACTTTAAATTGCCCAGTCAAAACAAGATTATTTTTTCCTTTTCCTTTTTCCTATTTATTTATTTATTTTAATCTTTATTTATTTTTGAGAGAAAGAGAAACAGAGTATGAGTGGGGGAGGAATAGAGAGAGAGACATTGCATCTGAAGCAGGCTACAGACCCTGAACTGTCAGTACAGAGCCCAACACAAAGCTTGAACTCATAAACCATGAGTTCATGACCTGAGCTGAAGTCAGACGCTTAACTGACTGATCCCTTTTATTTTTAATTCACAATCGTGTTTTGAAAAAAAAGCAGTTCAGTAACTGCTTCATTTTATGATTATCTAATATACTGTTACAGTTCTTTGGGGTATAACATCCTCTCAAATCTATTTGAATATATACAAGATGTTTGAATTATTTTCCCATATAGGGAAACTCTGAAAGTTTCTGTTCTCTCTATATAGAATAGTACCTTTTAGGGGCACCGGGTGGCTCAGTCGGTTGGGCGTCCAACTTTGGCTCAGGTCATGGTCTCGCGGTTCGTGGGTTTGAGCCCCGTGTCAGGCTCTGTGCTGATAACTCAGAGCCTAGAGCCTGTTTTGGAGTCTGTGTCTCCCTCTCTCTATGGCCCTCCCCTGTTCACGCTGTCTCTCTCTCTCTCTCAGAAATAAATAAAACATTGAAAGAAAAAAACAAGAATAGCACCTTTTAAACTTTTATTAAAAATTCACGAAAACCCCATGAATAATAATATAATGAATGTTCATGTTTTTATTCCCCAGCTTCAATAATCAAACCATGGACAGTGTTGTTTAATTTAAACTCTCATTCACTTACCTCTCCTAGATTATTTTAAACAAATCTCAGACATATGTAACATAATGTGTAATCAATAGAAATACTTCATTATGTTTAAGATACATATATATATATTATCTTATGGTATCAAAATATCATTATCATATGTAAAGAAATAATTATTTACTGTCATGAAAGATCTAGTTAGTGTTCAAATCTTTTCACTGTCTCTAGTTTTACAGTTTATTTGCTGGATTCAAGAAAGTAACAAAGTATTTTCATTTTTTCATATCTGAAGTTTCTTATTAACAGCCATTTCCTTTTCCCTCTTTTTTATCTTTGCAATTTATCTGTAAAATAACATAGTGATGACATTCCTACTTTCTGGATTTTTCATGCTCATGGTTTTGTTTAAAATGTTCCTCTAGCCTTTTGCTTTCAGTTTCCTGGCAATTAGATCTTGAGACTTTATCAGATTCTAATTTGATTTATTTATGCCCTTCTGAAGACATTATGCAATGTTGAATTTTCTGTTTATGTGACATAATTGATACTGGACAGGCCAAGTCCCAGAGAGGGAGAGCCTCAGGGCCCCTCGCCAAAAGGGTTCTAGGCTTTGTATGACAAAGATTCAAGAGCAAGCCATTTAGAAAAAGGGACAAGGATTTATTAAGTATAAAAGTAAGAAAGAAGCTACTTCACAAAGTAGCTGTCTCTTCTCCCAGGTGAAGAACAGGACCCCACTTTGCCTCTAGGGGAGGATTTTATAAGTTTGATGTTTTGTTTTGTTTTTAATGTTTATTCATTTACTTTGAGTTAAATTGTCACAGACTATAAGTCTGGAGTTCTTTCTTGTCCAGCAGGAGAGCAGACACAGAATTGAATATGAAAGAGGCTATGTCCAGGAGACAAGAGTCCCAAGTGAGTTTTATCTCTGTGTTTATTGAGCTCAAAAGATATTACCCACATGGTGAACATGAAGAAAGTAAGATCTTATACATGTGAATGTGGAGAAAATAATCAGACAGTAATCATTAACTTGTATGTATAAGAAGCAAAGAGTATGGGGGTCAAGTGGAATTTGTAATCAAAGTACAATAGTATATTGGCATCAGATGGAAAGTAATTTCCTGCAGATGATATAACAAGTTACTTGTGATCCCATTACAATATCTCGCTAGCTAACCTTCAGTGCTTTTGCCCCGTGGTGGCAGCTTTCTGCCCTAAACTTTTTTCTAACCCATTTATGTAAGTAGAACCTATTTCCCCAGAATAAAGAAATATATTCACATATGAGTGCAAGCAGGGGAGGGGCAGAGAGAGAGGGAGAGATAGATTCCCAAGCAGACTCCCTGCTGCCAGCACAGAGACTGACTTGGGGCTTGATCTCATGGACTCCTGAGATCTTGACCTGAGCTGAAATCAACAATTGGACGCTTAACCAGTTGAGCCAACCAGATGCCCTAATATAAGTTTTTGTTTTTAGGTTTTTTTTTAGTTATGTAAACTTACATGGAGGGGCTTTACTCTTTAACTTTGAGTTTACTGTTTACATTGAGTGGTTATATTTTCCAGTGTCTCAGGGTTGTGGAATTACCCACAAAGAGCAATTTTCAGAATGCCAGTCTCTATGGCGTTTACTTCTGCCAGGAGTGGTTTATCAAGAGTTTATCTTGTGGTTTATCAAGAGTCAGATCTTGTGACTCTCTTTACGATCTGCTAACTTTTAGGTTAAGAGTCAGCCTAAAACCAAAATGGCTTTACTTTGCCCAGCTTAGGTCTGAAGGCTCCCTGCCCTACTACCTCATAGGTAGTCACTATTCTTTGTTGCACGGAACAATTATTTCATTAGGGATTGTAATCTGAAAATATTTTTTAAACTTTTTTAAGTGAAAAATATTCTAATATCATTCCCCATTCACTTATTGATTAGACTATTTCTATAGGGAGAAAATTCTCATCAGCTCTTGTTTGACCTTGAAATAAGTTTCTCACAATGAAGGAAGATAAATGTCTGAATCTCCACCACCAGGATCTTTACTTATCTGTATAAAAAATAGTAGATAACATCACTAGCATTGCCTAAAAGTGACTAAAGAGGCTTTATTTTGTTTTTGAATCATTGCAAACACAGAGTTAATTAATGTATTATGGTTCAATATACTGTGGTTACTATTCTTATGGGAAAGAATCTCATTTTTTGGCCTGTGTGAGTGTCTTTAAATTTCTTGCTTTGTTTAGACATGATTGCAGTAGGTTTTTTTTTTTTTTATGAGTTTTTTACCCTACTGTATGAATATACTCCAGATTCATCTTCTAAACGTTCTGTCTTGGTGTAGTTATCAGGATTTCTATTAAGACTCCTGACTTCTTTTAATAGAAAATGGCTTTTGGCCACATAATTAAAACACTAGAGATTATCATGACTACTGGGTTACTATGCCTTTTCAGTAAAGGATAAATAGTTATTCTTAAAATAGATCATGAGTTCATTCTGATATTTCCTAATCAAATCTAGGATCATGGGAGTTTTTACTTACCACTAAAAAAAATTTTTTTAATGTTTATTTATTTTTGAGAGAGAGAGCGAGAAAGACACAGCACGAGTGAGGAAGGGGCAGAGGGAGACGGAGACACAGAATCCAAAGCAGGCTCCAGGTCTGAGTTGTCAGCACAGAGCCTGACATGGGGCTCAAACTCATGAGCCATGAGATCATGACCTGAACTGAAGTTAGGCGCTCAACTGACTGAGCCACCCAGGTGCCCCTACTTACCATTTTTTAAATTATATTTTTATTAAAAAAAAACACTGATAAAGAAAAGCACACAAATAAATGCATAGGTTAATGAGAAAACACTTATGCAAATGGAAGATGTCGCTTTTTATTGAAGTGAAACAAAATATGTGGGAGAATAAGTTTTCAGGAGTAGATAATAAATTCAGTTGAATTAGAGTTGCCATGATATGTTTATGTTGAAATCTCTCATAGACTGCAGAATTATATAGTCATCAGAATAAAGACAGTTGTAAATAGACATAACTAGGGTTGAAAATATACCGAGTTTGTAGAGTTAAGAGGGAAAAGGGTTAAGGATGGGTTCCTGTGATTTTGGGTTGTTTTCAGATGTTAAAAAAGAAAGTAGAACCAACTAGAAAGATTAAAGCTAACAAAAAGGGAGGCATAAATCAAACACTTAGATTGAAAATAAAACAGGAAGAAAAGTTTAAAAATTCTTGCATAAAACACAGTTTCAGATATCATAAACATGACAAATAAAAAGAGACATGAAGAATGTCCAGGAAATGGCCACTAGGTGGTCATCAATGACACTATACATTAGAGTTGTACTGGAGTCTTTGGATTCGAAACCACGTTTCTGTGGCTGGGAAACTGAATGGATATAAGAAAAAATATATTGTAAAAATAATAAGTAAACTTTAAAATTAAAAAGCAAATTTCAGCTACCTGATCTGCCCAATTTATTCATCATACTAGTTTTGAAGTAATGTTCTTAGAGACCCTCAGTCAAGTGAGAGGCCAGGCTGACTCTTTTTTTAATAAAATTTTGTATACTAGAGTTCCACTGAAGATACTATTTAAATAAGTTGTTATTCATTTTTAAAACCAAAAATTTGAAGACTGTTGCTCTGAAATTATATTTCTTATTGATTTTTTTACTTCTTTTAAGAAGTATATGGTTTAAAGACAGATATATCAATGTTTTAACAAACAATATACTGTCATTCTTTTATCTTTTTAAAAGGAAAAATTCATTTTCTTCTCATGGTCCTTGTGTAATATCAGATTCTATAATACAATGTAAATCATCTGAAGTTGTCTAAAATTTTTCCTAAAATTTAGGAAACCAACAATATAGAAAATCATTATATTTTTCAATAGATAGTCAAGTTACAAATATTACTTTCTCTTAGAAACCAAAGATTTTTAACTTTCCCACTTATTAGAGGACAATTTTTTTGTATGTTTCAAAATATTAAAATAGTATATTGTTGGAATGTTGCCATTTGTAGAAAAGACATTTGTTAAATTTACTTGTTTTTCAGTCAGCGGAAACAACTGGTAAAATTCTCCATCATTTATTCACTCTTTCATGTATTTTTTCCTCTTAATTAAAACAAAGAATATGAATCTATTTGGGGAAAAAAGTAAAATCAATTGGCAATTAAAATTTTATGATTTAGTTGATAAAAGTTAATTTTCTAAAATATTATTTTTAGTAGTATTTTTAGATAAATACATTTGCACTATAACTATCTTTTAAATGTACCAGTTATTGAAAAATAAAACTTTCTGAAAATCTTCCACTGATAAATTGACTCAATTTTTTTCCTGTCAATTATTATTTGAAAAGTTAGGTCATACCTTTGCAGATTGTTCTGATTAGAATTATTCTCTTTTCTTTGTGCTAAAGGTATCATTTCTCTAAACTTTTTTTCCTCCATGTATTTGCTAGCTCTGTAGTATTTTTAAAATAGTGTTTTGTTAAACAAATGTAACACCAGTGCGTCCACTCCTTTCCCTCAACAGATGGTCGACAGCAGATGGTACAGATGATTGTTCATATATTTTCTTAGAACAAAATCAAGAAAAAATAGTCCAGGTGTGTTCATTTGTTGATACTACACCCAAATTTAACCAATTAAATATGCTCAAAAGGGTCTTTTTGAATTTAACTCCACCTCTATTACTCTAAGAAAGACATATACTTAGAGTCCTCTCTTGATTGATTCAGCCTGTTTCCTTGTCACTTTCATCCTTAGCAATTCATGGCCTTTCCTTGGTAATTTGAAATACTTTAGCTTTTAAAAGTTGACTAATAATGTGTTAACAGAGAAAAAAAAGCATGAATGAAACAAAAATGGTACACTGTAGTTTATAATGAAAGTTCCATTTTCTTCCTAGTCTTCCTTGTGTATGTCATGAAAAATTATTGTGTGCTAATATACCTATATATATATAATCATTCACAAATATGTGTATCATAAGTAACTTGCATATCTCTTCATATCCATACCAAAACATTTATTTCATTGCTTTATTTCATTGTCCAGGTAAATTTTAATATTCACCATTTTTTAAAAATTAACATTCATACATAAGAGTTGTATAGTTCTTTTTTGTGCTCTCTCTATTCTATAGGGAAGTTATAATGGAAAATATTATGATATTGGAAGCTTTCCTAATTCCCTGATGCCCTGCCCTAGACAAAGTTAAATACTATCATCTGGTAGTAGTCTTCTTGAAATTTGGTAGACTTTTCTTATGTAAGCACCTATGTTTTTCCCCTTGGCTTTAGCAATTTTAGCAGAAAAGTGTTTATGTGTGTGTGTAGTGTTTATTCATGCAGTGACTGTAACTTATCAATTTACTTTTCAATGGCAGATATAAGTTCATTTAATTGGTTTAGTTTCCTTTGATTTCATTATTTCATATTTTAATGAGGAAATATATATTTTAATTAAGTAATATATAATCCCATAAAATAATATAATCAACATATGTAACAGCACTACTGAAATGAAACTGATGTTGATTTTTGCCATTTTATTAAAAAAACCCAAAATATTATAAATGTATCCTATAACTTACTCCTTTTCCCAGAAGTAAAAAAAAATCCTTAAGTTTGTTTTTATAAACCATATTGAGAAATTTTTAATTACATATAATAAAAATCATACATATTTCCATAAGTAGATCTAGTTTCTTTAACAATAAATAGATCCATTTCATTTCATTTATATTTCTCATGTAATGTTAAAAATATCTAATCTTATACTTTGTTTTATTAATTTCTAAGTTCATCTTTATTATCTTTATTATTTTATTATAGTCTTCATTTTGTTTTTCTTTTACTAAATTGGTATGTGAAAGACTTTATTTTGTATAGCATTACTTTGAGAAGTAATTCATCAAAGCATGGCTTTATTTCATATAGTGACTTATGAGTATTTTCACTGTATTTGCTTTTATGACACTTTGCAATTTTGTAATTGTTTTTTTTTTCTGATGTAATATTTTCCTTTAATGTTAAAATTTATTTCTTATTAAAATTTCTGGAAATAGAGTTTTTGCCCTATTTTATGATTTGTATCCTTTTAACTACATTGAGATTAGGAATGTGTCTTTACTTTCTCTGCTTTCTATGGAAATTAACTGAGTTTTACTTCATGGTCTAGTTCATGATCATTTTTAGTCAATACTTTTTCAATTAAATTAATCCACTTAAAAAATTGTTTCGGGGCATCTTGTTCGCTCAGACTTCAGATTTCAGCTTAGGTCATGATCTCACAGCTTCTGAGTTCGAGCACTGCATTAGGCTCTGTGCTGAGAGCGTGGAGCCTGGAGCCTGTTGGGAACCATTCTGAACTCACTAGTTGAGAATACTCCTTGTGATGTTAAGACAGGATTGCAAGGCCTCCTGCTGTCAGATGATGACTGATATCCACCCCACTCAATTGTTTTTACTTGAGCACTGACCCTGATGCACCTTGTTGATTGGTATCAGGAGTGACTTGTCTGCTTATTCTGGCCCTGATATGATGATTGCACCTTGTGAAGGAACTTATTGTAGGAACTTCTTTTGTGATTATGGGAGCAAACGCTGTTTCCTGAAAATCCTGCTTTTCTTATACTTCCCCTTAAGCAAACAGGCTATTGACCCCTGCTCACAAGAACTAACTTTTGCCTTTGCTATGCTAAAAACATTGTCTTGTATTTGAATGCTAAGGATACCTTCCTTCCCCATATGATAAGCATCTAAATAACCTATATCAATCACTATTGATAAAGGTTATGCATGAGTTTTCTACAAATCTATGTTCTGGGAAATTTTTACATATCAAAGAAATGTGTCATCAAAAATCATTGTCTAAGGCAAATGCCACTTCTGTGCCTTTCCCCATACACTTAACCATAAATAAAGCTGAGAGTCAGAGCAGAGATGGCTGCCTGGTGATCAGAAAGAATCTCGGGGCTCTCTCATCACTCTCTCGCCAGCGCCATTCATCCTTCAGGGACCCCCGGACCGGCTGGAGTGTGACTTTGGAAGGAGCCCCTTTGAGTTTTCTGTCTCCCTCTCTCTCTGTTCCTCCCCTGCCCCTGCTCACACTGTTTCTCTCTCTCAAAAGTAAACATTAAAAAAATTAATGTTTCTATTTTGTTTCCAGAAAATAAAATTGTCTATCTACCTATCATCTCAATATCTATTGCTGTATCTCTCTCTCTATAGCTATTTATTGAAAGAGTATAGCACTGAGGCACCTGGGTGTCTTAGTTAAGTGTCTGACTTCAGCTCAGGTCATGATCTCACAGTTTGTGAGTTCAAGCCTCAAATCAAGCTCTGCACTGACAGCTCAGTGCCTGGAGCCTGCTTCAGATTCTGTGTCTCCCTCTCTCTGCCCTGTCACTCATGCTCTGTCTTTCACTCCAAATAAATAAACATTAAAAAAATTTTTTTTAAATGAGACAGAGAATGCAGCTCTATAGGATGCAAATAGAAAACATTACTATTTTGTTTTTCCCAACAGCCATTCAAAACCATTTTATGAGTCTGGTGTTTCATCGTTCCTTAAATGAATGTTCTGATAGTTCCCATAATTTTTAGTCACCCTTAGATGACATAATAGTCCCTATAATTTGGATAAAATTTCTACTTCCCTCTAATAATGAAGATCTCAAACTTCATGTACAAAACAATTTACTGTCTCCCTTGGCAGTGTGCTTCGAGCTACAAAACTTTCAGTGAAGGAATAGGGCATGCTTGATTTGCTTTATTTCCCTCTTTTTGTTTTCCCCTCACCCTATTGGACTGCCTCTAGTTCCTGTAGGGATCCAACTACAAGAGAGAAGAGTGATATAGGTCAGGAAGTATCTGTTTGACTAATATTGTCTTTATCTGTCATTGGTAGTTAAGGGTTTAAGGAATGTTCTAATTGATTTTCCCAGGATGCTCCTTCATAATTTCCTCAGAGATATCTTCCTGCAGACATTTAACTGAAATAGCTCCTCTGATAAAGCCAAAGCTGTCCTTTTTCTAATTATATAGCTACCATCTCAGCCTCAGTACCTACTAGCATGTCTGTAGCCTCTCCAGATTGACATCACTTTGGGCAGGAAACACTTTGGTTCATGGAGCTTTATGATAATTTTCAGGCCAGGGGCATCCTGCCTACCCAAAATCTGATTTGAAGGAAATATTTAACTATTATATTGAAAGTGCAGAAAAAATAGGGTATTATCATAAAGCAAATATCTTCCACTCCCTTTTTAATACCTATAAATCTTCACACTCACTCTTCTTTTGTCCCTAAGTGAAATCTGAACTATTTTTAGAGCTCTACAAAAATATAAGTCATCTGGTCATACCCGATTACAAAAACAGTTTGACTTTGGGGGGCACCTGTGTGGCTCAGTTGGTTGGGCGTCCAACTTCAGCTCAGGTCATGATCTCACGGTGGGTTTGAGCCCTGTGTCGGGCTCTGTGCTGACAGCTAGCTCAGAGCCTGGAGTCTGCTTCAGATTCTGTATCTCCCTCTCTCTCTGACCCTCCCCTGCTCATGCTGCCTCTCTCTCTCTCTCTCTCAAAAATAGATAAATTAAAAAATCAAAAAACAAAAAAAATCTAGTTTGACTGGTAATTAATGAGTCGTTAGTCCTAGAAGATATCAACAAATAGTGACTTTAGACCCTGGATTCTCCAGATAGTTTGCATGTGCTCAAATCCCAGTGTCAATGCTCAGTAACTCTGACTTTGAGTAAATTCATAACAAATGTATGCTTGTTTTCTCTAATCATAAAATTAGAATAATAGCACTTACACCATAAGGTTTTGAACATACAGTGTCATTAAAGTGACTGCTCATAAAAATTGGAATACCTAAAATATATCTTTTCTTGTATCTTGGGCTACTCCAGGTCTAAATACTTGGGAAGGTGTGGAGGTACTTCGGAAGCTTCATTTCCACTTAAACAAATTCCATTTCTCCCTCCACCTCCATGATAATTACTACCTTTCACCAAGTTCTTGGATCATGGTAAAAGAAAAATAAGAGAGTAGAAAAATAAGAGAGTAGAAATATCGTACCAGCCTTGACTTTGCATTACTAGTTTCGAGGATTGGCATGTGTCTGTTTTGCTCTCAGTGTGACTACATAACTGTAACTCCTTTAATATTTCTTTACTGACTGATAAAGATCATTTCTTAAAGTTCTAAAAATGAGATCTTATTGATGATTGGACTGTACATTGGTTAAATTATTTTGTATAGACTTTAATTATACCAGAAAGTCAAAATGCATGTAATCTATGACCTTTAAATTTCATTTCTAAGTGTCTACCCTAGAGGCACTGTCACACATGTGTATAAGGAGACTGATATGAGAATGTTTATTGAAGCACTCCCAGTAATAATGAAAAAGAAGAAACTACCTAACTAGCTCTCAATTGATATTTAAACTGGTTTATTCTCCTATGTTACCTGAACTCTCAATATAACTTACCACAATTTCTCCATTAATTTTTATACTCCTTCTTTCTATATCATTTCATCTGAAAATACTAACTTATTTAGGTTGTAATGTCTTTCCCACATTTATGTTACTTATCTAGTACATAGACATAATTCTTAAGGTTGCATGGAATTCCAACTCCCCAGTTTGGAAGGCCATAATACTTAATAATGCTAATCTCAAGGGATTATTAAAATTGAGAGTTCTGAATTAGCTTGGACAATAAAAATTTAAAGCGTATCATCTTTCTCTTACCTTCACTACAATAAAAACATTCAATATCTTCCTAATGCTTTTAACATGACCTTTGAGGTCCAACATGCTTTGGCTCCAGCCTGGATTTTTCATTTCCATATAACATACTCCTCATATTATCCTTCTGTGGTTTTCTGAGTGGACCCATAGCTTTTCATGTTAGAGTCTAAAAATGCCTTTGCAAATGCCAAAATCAGCACCTTCCTCATCCACCATTCTGTTTCTCATTCCCCATACATCCTCTCTCAAATACACACACACATACACACACACTCTTAAACCATGCACACACATACAACCTTAACATAGTCTATACTGATACAAATTTTATGTCCGTGTTTAACATTACTTCCTTGGGGAAGTCTCCCATGATGACATATGTGGCCATAAGCTCTCATTGCAAACTACAATCTGTTTTCATAGTTATCATTACAACTACAATTAGATAATTATGTTTCAATTACTTTTGTTTTATATCCATCTCTCCCACTAGACTGTGCACATATTGTTAAATAAATGGATGAATGCATGCATGAATGATTGAATGGATGGAATCAGGCCAACCTAAATTAGAATTTCCAATTAATGTCAATAAGCTACAGGTTTCTTATTTGAAAAACCTATGGTAATAATATTCATTTTACAGAGCAGTGAGGATTAAAGTATGTAAAGTGCACTAAAGTATGTAGTGTAGTATGTAATGTATACATAATAAATTGATAATCAATGTCTCACTGTAAACTATTAGTAACAATGCTCTTTTCTCTAGAAGACTCTTTAAATACCAAAAACATCATAAATTATAAGAAAAGGCTATATGAGAGATTAGATCATCTGAAAACTCTCTTACTACAAACATTTGGAAACACTTCAGAAATGAGTAGATAATTTTCAAAGAAACTAAGGGAAATTTCGAGGGGTTAAAATCAAGCAGTTAAAAAAAAAAAAAAAAAAAAAAAAGAAAATTACCCTGAATATTTCATAGTGTAGATTGTCACTTATGAAACCAAGAAGCTTAAGTCTGATGTCTCACTAGGGACAGGAATTGAGATTTTGAACATGAGAAGAGGTTGAATTTAGACAAATATCTCTATTTAGGATACATGAAAGGCTTTATACTCAGCAAGAAGCTGACTAGGATAATAAAATAATTAACACAGAGACAATAAGGCAGATGAGAAGACTTGGCTAGCACAGCACAGCGGGGGTGGGGCAAGAACTATCATCCCAGAGGGATAACAAGAGACATTTTTTTCCCCTCAGAGTATAGTCCAAAATGATGAGCTCACTATCCAAAATTATAAAAACAAAAGGAGGAAAATAACACACCATACTCTGAGTTGGCACACATATCAAATAAATCAATGGACAGTATACAAAAACAGTATCTTTAACAACACTAACAGACCAACTTTTGACAAGTTTACAAGTGAAATAGAAACAAGATACTCATAAACAAATGGAAGAAGTAAAATGCAAGTTTGTAAGTTTTGGAATATAGGATTATTAAATACTAGAGAATACAGGCACTAATCCTCAGAATCTGTCAATATGTTGTTAGATGATATGGCTAGGGTAAATTAAAATTACAGATGCAATTAAGAATTAATTTGTTACAGCATCAGAAATAAGTAAATGAAATAGTTGCAATTTGCAACTAAAGTGACTTAATAGGTCTTTGCCCAGATCCTTGTGGGGTACCTCAGTGGCCTTCCACAAAAACACTTATAGGCAACATCTTAACCCCATTCTATTACCTCTAGGAGGACAGGTATGATATCATTCTGACAATCTCTTCCTCTGGAGAGAATCATACGAACACTACTTGAGAACATAGAAATACTCATGAAGGAGCTTACTGGAAGGGGAGTGGACCATAACCTTACACATACTACAAGGTTCCCCTAGATCAGTTAAAATCCTAAACATTCTTTGGTAAAACTAAGGTTACTCCATCCCTGACACTGTCAAGTAATGATCACTGACCCTCTCAGCATCCACAGTGTAACTACTAGCTCAGCATCTTTTAGTTATCTTTGAGTTCTAGAGGCAGCATACTCTTCATCAACAAATTTTACTGAAACTCGTTTGTTGTTACTTGCAAATCCCCACAGCCTGTATTGGGCTCCTTCCAGAAAAAAAAAAAAAAAAAGCCCGAAAAATCTACCCAAATTGCAATACAACAGGTGCTTCTATTAATGGCAGAGAAGAAACCTTCTCTTTAGAGGCTTTAGCCTGCTGGAGTCTCAGGACCACCTATGATGTCCATTAATTGTGTGGTTCTGATCGAAGCTGCCCTCCTTGGGCCCATTTTAGTTAATGAGAAGGACAATTTCTGGCCCTATATTGAGCTCTTCTGGAAACAAAGTCTCTGATAGGATTTGTGCCTCCTATCCTCTGTACCTAGTTGCTTATTATACTTTGAGACAGAAGCAGCACCCTATTCCATAGGAATGGGCACCAAAGCCTGTCTGCTAGAGCATAGAGCCAAATCTGAGCCCTCGGGCATATCCAGTATGCAGGAAAGACAACCTCCCTCTCTTCTGTCTTTTGCAGTCCCAGTACCGGAAGAGTTCAGTCTTCTCCCAGACTCTTGGTGCTATAATCTGAGTGTGACCCCAAACTTCATTAAGTTGAAATCCTAATCCCCAATATGATGGTATTAGCATGCAGGATCATTGGGAGACATATAAATCATGAGGGTGGAGTCTTCATGAATGAGGTTAGTGTCACGTAAAAGAGATGTTATAGAGATCCCAAACACCCTCTATCATGTAAAGACACATCTAAAGGTCTACAGTCTATAATAGGAAAGGGACTCCACTAGATCCTGATCAAGCTGGCGCCCTGATCTAGGACCTCTAGTCTTCAGAATTGTGGAAAATAAATTTCTGTTTAAAAGCTACCCAGTCTGTGGTATTTTGTTATTGCAACCTTAATGGACTAATACACTTGGTTACCTGGGGAGACTTTTGGATTCAACTAAGTGAATATCAAAGGAGTTCACAAACTTTATAAATGGTATCACCATTATTAAATATCAAAAGGCTCAGTGGGCGGCTGCTTTTTCATCCCTTAAGGAGAACATACCTAATAAAGAATAGCACCTGATTATTAGCATAATGAGCCAAACATCAAGTAAGTATCTTGGCAAGGGATGCCCTGGGCAGAAATAAGCAATAAATGTGCATTAACAGATTTCTGCGGGAGGGGGGTGCCGGGAGCCGCACCGGCCTCTCTGGATGGCAGTCACAGCAAGGAAATGGCAGCGTTTGCACAGCTCCAGCCATGAGAAATGAAAACTGGTATCTCCTGCTACTACTGGCTCATGTTGTGCTGGTATTGACCAGGCCTCACAATATTCCATATCAGACCAATATTCTGAACACAGATACCTCATAAGGAAAAGCATATTCCTGCCTTTACAAAAGAGATTTTAGACTACATAGATCTTTGCTAATTGGTGAAGCATAGCAGTCCCTTCCTCAAGGCCTACATTCCACAAACACCCTCCCTTACACTGGCAACTGGGATGAGGATAGATAAGAGTAGCTAAAACATAAACCCAGGTGCTAAGACTGACACATTTAGGGCCCCCATGATAGTTTCCACAAACAAATCAATTCAGAAACATTCATCCTCTTCAGAGCCAGACAGAATGACTCCTAGCTTATCTATATACAATTTAACCTATATGCTATCCTGTTTCACTAAGAGCATCCTGTTAATTCCTTGGTTGTAAATTCACTATGACTGAGATAATTCTGCAGAATTTCAAAAACTTGTTATCGCAAAAGTCCTCCCATTGTAGAAATTCCTTTCTCTGACTTCATGTTGTTGCTGAACCTTTAAATAAAAACACCAAAACCGACAGGACAGAGATGCCTGCCTGGTGATCAGAAAGAATCTCGGGGCTCTCTCATTCACTTTCGCCGACACCGTCCATCCTTCAGGGACCCCTGGACCTGTCGGAGCCGGCGCGGCCTCCGACAGGGGGGTGTCACCTGCTGGCCAATGGCAGCAACAGTGATTCCTTATTTAAGGGAGAAGCCTTGTCTTGCCTCATATTTATCTAAAATACAAATCAGTCATGCATGTCCTTACATCTACTAAAATAATGACATAAGGCCTCACCAAAACACTATTTATTCCCTTCATACCAGTCTAGACATCATTGGTAATGAATGACCAAGGCTCTGATTTTACTTCACAGAATGCATGATGCTGAACTCTTAAATAAGCTTTCACTATAATTTTCACCTCCCTGACCAGTCTCAGTCTGCAGGTATTATAATGCAATAATGGCTTGTTTAAGTAAGTTAAAATTCAGTGAAATGAAACATGACCCATTTCATTTATCTAACAACCATTAGAGGTTAAGTGTAATAAAGAGTCTGGCCATTTTTCGATCTTTGGTTGCTGATAGCTTTCAATCCTCACCTCACTCCTCCTTCTGTCATTCTAGCTCACATCTGGAGAAACTAAGAAAGTCTGGGTGCTCCCTTCTCTTGTACTGGCAAGAGTTTAAAGTTTAAACCATATGTGGGAACACTCAGCAAGGTTTCATCATAAAAAACACAAGTCAGTCTTCTTTGCCCACCCCCAAATCAATTTTGGAGCAGCTTTGGAAAATAGTCCTGCTCTATGCATATTTATTATGTAACAAACTTTCATACCCTATTGGTGTGTGTGTATATATCATTTGTCCTTACACTGAAAACTAATACTCTTGTGAGATGATCATACAACACAAGATATATAAATATTTACTATAAATCAGTTGCAAAGACAAAATATTAAAAAGCTAATTAGGTAATAGATCTGTTCAGAAATTTTAGGAGGAGATAATAAACATAACCAGGTAGCTATGGATATGTAAATGAATACTGTAAGTCTATAGTTTTCCTACATCAGAGTACAAAATATGATGTAGGAAAATTTTGGCTAGAATGGAGATAAAAGGAAATTCTCATATAGTGTTGGTTTTATCTTAGCTCAGAACTAATTTACAATTTAGCAATATCTGGTTAACTTCAAGAGGTATATGCTATATGACAGATAATTCTAAACATTAGTTTTGTATGGAATAGTCCAACTATTCATCTGTTTGCCCAGCAAAGAGATGAATATCTCCCGTTTTTATTCCAGAAATGATCCCAATTTGGGCAATAAATTATTGAGTCATACTATTTATGATCCTATATTTAGACTCTCTATATATGTATATATCCTAATGAAGTACATATACATATATGCAAACATAAATTCATAAGAATGTTACTATCGTATTATTTATTACAGAAAATTATAAATATCATTTATTCTCTTTTTCTTAAAAATGTAAACTTGATTTTATTTAGGTGTTATTGTGCCCAGCCAAAAAGAAAATAAATTACCAAACCTCAGGTGCTTTTAGGAGCATTCATATACACAGCACTGGTTAATCATATGCATGCGGAAAACTTCAAGGAAATTTCCAGGAAAACACTTTAAGAGGGTGATCAGTTGACACACACCTGCATGTGCTTTTCTTCCTTTTTCCTCCTATTTCAAAATGACCATAACGTCTATAGTTGCAGTCTTCATAATTCAGTTAAGAGCTAAAGACCAAGAAAATCACATAGGCTTCAGTACACATATCAATGAAATGTGGATTCAATACTAGGAACAAACTAACTTCCTGTGGATAAGTACTGATTGGAAAAAGTAAACTACCTTTTGTAAGGTTAATGTTACTCTCCCCCCCCTTGCATGGAATTTAGATATCCAAATATTGAATATAACAAAAAATCTGGTATTATCATAAACTGAATCATTATCCAATGGTTAAAATGATTAAACTAAAGTTACATATAACAACATGATATATATTTTTTTAAGTTGTGGAATAAATCCTATGTTTGTATAAAAAAGTTTAATGTGCAAAAGTGCTCTACTGTGTTAGTTGATATATATGGGAAATCTAAATAGAGATAATTGAGAAAATAGCACGAACAGTATCATTCTTATCTGAGGACAGGAAGAGGATAGAGAGTAAGGAGGGGACATGATGACTTAATTCGGAATGGCTAATTCTTAGTTTATTTAAAAATACTTAAAAGTGAAACTATATAGGAGATACAAAATGCAAACTTCTCGTTCACTACCATGAGACTTTTTTCGGATCTATGTCTGGTGTGATATAACTAAAGAGGAAATGTTCATATTTCGCAAGGTAGGGTTTTGGTCAGATTATTACACTTAAATAGAGTTCAGGTAAGAACCATATATTTCATGTAGGTATATAAACAGGTCATTTAATCACTGTTAGGTTTGAAATTACATTCATTAAATCTCACATACATCTTGCTTTCTCTTAGAAACTTTTACCTATGTAATTTCCCAAAGCTACTGCGACTTAATAAATTCTGTATTTAATAGTCTGTTTACATATTGATAATTCTGTTTACTTTTTCTAAAGGCCTTTTCCTTGTCAATTATCATGTGACATTTCTTTCAACGAAATTTTGAAGTCCTCTAGTAAGTGGATGACAAGTAAAAATATAAGCCACAAGAAAGAGATTTTATCCATCTTAATTTTTTTGTTACAGGAAAACTACATTTTACATTAAATTCATCTTAAGTAAAAACTGCAGAGTGATTAATTTTTTTCCATTTTTAGCAAAATTATGACTATTATGCTAGTAGATACCATCAGCTATTTTGTCAATTTTCCCTAAATTAATGTAAATAATTTGCATATAAAATAGAATATGAATGAAATAACCATTTAATCCAAATGGTTCTAAATGCATCCCTTTTACTCTTTGGCATTTATTTGCAGAACTGGTAGCATACATTTTCTTTAGGAGTTTGTGGGATTCTATTCTTTCTTATAATCTCATTAATTGATTCAATACCACCAATGTTGTGGACCCATACCCACCTACCTACTTACTAAAGAATATCATAGGCCTAACATTTTGTCCCATTTTTCTATTAGTATCTGGGTAATAATTAGTATACTAAGCTTCTCTAATAAATGATGCTTTGTATTTTCTCTCACTGCTTTTGAGAATTTCTCTTTAACTTTGACTTTCAACATTTTGACTGTTATATGACTGGGTTGAATCTCTTTCATTTTACCCTTCTTGAAATTTACTGAGTTTTCTGAATGTATAGATTAATGTTTTTCTTCAAATTATGGAATGTTTTCAGCCATTGTTATTATTTCTTTGCATATTATTTTCCATCTGTGTTCCTCTCATCTTTCTTCCATAATATCCCCATTACTCAACTTTGGTTAAATTATGGTGTTCCACATTTCTAAGAGGATCTGTTCTTTTACCTTTGTTGTTTTTGTTTTTTGTTTTTTCCCCAAATAGTATAGTCTCTATTGATCTACATTCAAGTTGATTAATTCTTTCTTCTGCCAGCCAAAATCAACTGTTGAAGACATTTTGGTCAATTTTTCATTTCACTTATTAAACTTTTTATCTACAGACTTTCCATATGGCACCTTTCTTTTACAGGAATACCTTTAATGATATTTTCTATTTGATGTGACATTATTTCCTATCTTCCTTTATATTTTTTAAATGTTTCCTTTGGTTCTTTGACCATATTTAAAATAGATTTCTTTTGTTTAAATTTATTTAAATTAAAGTTAGTGAACATATAACGTAGTATTAGTTTCAGGAGTACAACCTAGTGATTCACCACATACATATAATCCCCAGTGCTAATCCCAACAAGTGTCCTCCTTCAATGCCCATCACCCATTTATCCCATCCCCCAACTCACCTCTTCTCCAGCAACCCTCAGTTTGTTCTCAGGAGTTAAGAGTCTCTTATGGCTGGTTTGAAATATCTGTATCTAAGTCTCAGTCTGCTATGGCTGGGGTGGAGCTTATACCCCACAAGTGAGAGCAGGACAGGCCATCAGAGACTTCATCTTCGTGGCTGTAGCTATTTGAAGTAGAGCTTCTGCTACATGCTTCAGGGAGCACGGGGTGGATGACAGTGTCAGAAACCTGTCCTTTTCAGGTTGAAACTGAAGTACCGCACTAGAAGGTAAGATGTGAGAGAGACCATCTTCGTGGTCATGCCTAACCAAAGTAGAGGCCCCTGTGTAAAGCTTCCACAACACGAGGCTAGGGATGGGGTAAGAGAGTAGGCCATGTCTCACATACCACAGATGCTCTAGCTGTTGTCACTAGGATTTTGTAGATTAAATAAATAGTTCTCCACTGACTCTATTCTTTTAGGATATTTTCCAGAGGCCTTAAATGATTTTATTTTAAAATTTTCAAGAGTGAAACTACTGTCTTGATGAGAAGCAGTTCTGTTGGGGTTTTTTTTTCTTGTGCCAATACAGAAGTTCTACACCAAAAAAATATTAATTTAATCATCACAATATAGAGAAATAAATATTATATAATGCATGCTTATTAGCTCCTACTATTTATTTGATGAGCTTAAATATCATGTTACCTCGGGAGCTATCCTCTCACATGCAATGTAAATTTGCCTAATCCTCTTCCCTAGTTTTCTTTTATATGACCGGTTTTTATTTAAATAGTAATTATAACTTAATATAACTTATATTAAAGCAAACCATCTTATTGTATACCTCCAGTCTCCCACAAGGACCATGTTCATTTATTTACCACTTATTCAGAGCATAAAATATGTATTAATTTACTATTTTAATTTTTTATTTTTTTAACCAAATGAATGGATGAATAGGTGAATACATTTTTCCAACCTGTCTGAATTATCTAAATTTACATATGACACAACTTTAAAAGTACAATTTCACATCATTTTGATTAACGTGGTATGATACTAATGTAGTGTCATTTTTGGGGGGAAAAATGTTGTTTTAGACAGAGCTACCTTGAATGGAAAGAAGCTTAGGGCTTAGGATCTCTTGCTTGCAATGATCCCTTCAATATTTACACTATATAAATATATGATATACTATATAGCATATATTATAATTATATATAGCCTGTGAGTATTTAAATTGCACAGTATTTCAGTAAATAAATATATATACACATACATATATATAATACACAAGTCAATGCAATGCCTAATTATTTAGATCTATACACTATCATATCAAATTCTAAAGGAATTTGAATTACTGTTTCATATGTCTTATTACCATATTAAATTTACTTGTTTTGCAGAAACAATGATCCAACAGAATTAAAGCATAATTGAAGAAACTATTCCAGTTGAGACCCAAGGCATAAACTGAAAAAAAGAGGACTTCATAAATTTCGTAATGTCAAAACTTTTATATATGAAATAGAAACTAAAAATTTTATGGTCAATTTATAAAGGCAGGGAATAGAGTCATGATAGTCACTAGACTAGAGATAATGAAAATTACGATAAATAACATTGCGAGAATCAGAACATTGCCAAACTAAAAATGAAAAAGCAGAAGGAATATGCAAGTAATAGTAAAGTAATACAGTTTATTGGGTCCAAACAGCACATAAAAGTATACCAATAATAGCTTCATTTTGAAGAATTACAAAATGAATGAACTTCTAAAATTTTTATTGAAATACAGTTTATGTTGTCATGATGTAAAATTCATAATAAACCCATTTGAAGTAAACGCTGACAGCAAAATAGTGAGTTTCAGGAATTAAAAATTATCTCAGACTTGTCACTACATAAGGATAGTTAAAATGTTATGGAATCTGGTCTGGATCACGTGGCAGAAGAACCAAGAGGCACTTGGAGATCTTGGAAGGCAGGAGGTTTATTTTACACTGGTGGGCTCAGAGCTCATTCTCCAGAGGTCTGAGCCCAGAGCATTAGCAGAGGGAATAATGTAGAACCCATTACTTCCACATTCCTCATTAGTGAGCATGACAAGCAGAGTGGGAAGAAGAACCCGGAACGGGAAGTCCTTGATCAGGGACATGTGTTTTCTTATTAGTCATGTTGGCCATCCTACAACAGATTTTCCCTATCATTCCCCACTTTGATGCCCCTTTAAACAGATCTAGTCTGTATTACAGGGCATTATCTTTATTATGGACTGGTTCTTTTCCTTAGTTCCCTGACTTTGCTTGTGAATATTCCTGACTGGTTTACAAAGTCTCCGAAGAAGATGCAAGTGCATCTTTCTTCAGCAGAGAAGAGGTTTCTGACAGAGAACTTATTTGGCTCTGTAGGGACACTACAGAGTCAGCCATTTGTTGGTCCCACAGAAGAGCCTATGCCTCCTATGCCAGTCCCTATCCCCGTGGCTATTTCTGCCCCTATGAGTATGGGTAGCAACACTGCTCATTTAGCCTGAACCTTAAGGCTGAAGGTTAATCTAAGCACAATCTCTTTCTTGAAGCGTGAGGCACATACATTAGTAAAAACACTTCCCCAAAATGGCATTATCAACCTTACTGGCAGGCAACCCAACAGACTGAAAGAGGTTATACCACATTTAAGCTTTTAAACTCAGATTCTTCCACTGACGGTGCCCTGCTCTTACAAATCATGCTCAGGTTAGAGGCAATAAATACCAACAGGACATCCTGTTCATAAGAGGAAGGTGAGTGCAAACAGGAACTCTTGCTGTTTCCCCAGCTTTCTGGGGTAACCTCTGCCAACCCAATGGCAAAGAGGAAGAACAGTCTATCTTATCGGAATGGCAATTCCTCAAGTTTCTGCCATGTGTAGACCAACGAGGTTCCCGGGTGTGGCTGGAGGAGGGCTGAAGATCCTAAGAATTTAGGACTCTCTGAAAGGTTACTTTGAGTGAGTTTGTTGGACTTGGGTCAGTCTTCCAAGTTTTGGGGCTTCTCAAGATTGGCCCTCTTGACTCTGGAGTGGTGAACCCACGGAATGATATGGTGACCTTGAGGGCAGTAGGGGTGGTCGGAATAATGATATGAGGCCCAGTCTACTGTGATTTGAGAGGGCCTTTCTTTCAATCTTTGACCAGATGGAGTCCCCTGGTGAGAAGGGGTGTACAGAGGATCCTAAAGAGATTGGGGGCCTCTCCATGGTATACTGTTGTAACTTACTTAGGGTGGCCCCTAATGCTTGAAGTTGCTCTTATTCCCTTATCCCGTATTTGGTTTAGGTTCCCTGGGAGACTCCCTAGACATGGAGGGGGCTCCCATATATTAATTCAAAGAAGGAGAAACCTGGAGTTCCCAGTGTGCAATGGACATGTAGGAGGGCCAGGGGCAACAGATCTGGCCATGGGAGGTCTTGTTTCCTGACAGAACTTGGCTAAGGTTCCCTTGAGGGTGTGCTTCATTCACTCTAACTTCCCTGAGCTTTGAGGCTGGTAAGCAGTGTGAAGCTTCCAAGTGATGTTGAGAGAGTTGGTTAAAGTTTGTATAATGTCCACCATGAATGCAAGTCCATTATCACCGTGGACTGTGGCCAGCAGGCCGGACCAGGGGACAATCTCTTTCAGGAGGACTTTAGCTACCTCCCGGCTCAGTTCTGTCCTGGTAGGGAAAGCTTCAACCCATTCCAGAGTATGGGTATCTAAATCTTGGACTTGGCTGGACATCTGTAAAGTCTATTTCTCCATCTTCAAAGGGAGTAGCTACCCTTTGGACACCTGACGGGTCGCAGCATGGATCAGGCATTATTCTTGGTGCAAGTCACACACCATTTGCTTACTGCTTGGCATAATGCTGACAGCTGGTTGATGTAGTATTGCTTTTTGAGGAGGGCCTCTAATGAAGTTTTTCTTAGATGGGTAAGTGGTATTCACCAACTAGATGCCCTCCAGGAGCCCCTGAGATGAAAATACACCCATCTAGCAGTTTCCACTATCCTTCCTTGGTCTGAGTGGCCCCCTCAATTTCAGCCCATTTAATTTCTTTAGTATATTTTGGTGGAGGGGTCTTTTCCAGGGGTGTCAGTCATAGTAAGGGAGGGGACCCTGTCTGCCTCCTAATGGCTGCTACTTTAGCTGCCTCATCCACCAGGTGATTTCCTTGTGCTGTAGGGTTGTCTCCTTTTTGGTGTCCTTGCAGTGTAGAACTGCTACCATTTTGGGGAAGCAGATGGCCTTGAGGAGTTTTAGTATTTCTTCCTCCTTTTTGATGGAGGGCACTCAGGTAGGTAGAGGAACTCATGCAATACTGTGTGGCCTCCAAGTTCACGTTGATGAGCTTGGCAGAAGGACTGTTGCATTGCCTGTTTCCCTGTGCCTCCAAAGATGGTAGCAGTTTTCTTACTAACTGAGGCCATGGGGGAGGTAACCACAGAATGTTCAGCCCCTGTGTCGACTGTAAAAGTCACAATTTGGCACCCGACTTTCATTTTGATCATGGGCTCACGGGGGCCAAGAAGTGAGCCCGATCCCCCTCAATCTGAACCAACCTATTCTTACCCTATGAAGTCTTTTCCACAGGTTTTTTTTTTTTTTTTAACATGTATCAGCTGGGTTTCTGGGACTTTCCTTGGTTGGGATGTTTATTTTTCCAAGGTCCTTTCTACTTGTAGTAGGCGCATCCATCCCTTGCTAAGGAGGTCCTAGGCTTACCCCTTTTTGGTTGTGGGACCTTCTCCATCCTTTTGTAGTCCTTCTCCTTTAAAACAGTAGTGAGGAGGCTGACCTTTCTCATCTTTTTCTCAGCTTCCCTCGGCAGTGTCCTCTCTGTTCATGTAGACTTGTTAGCAAACTCGATCAATTGCATGATGTTCATTCCACCAAAACCCTCAAGTTTTTGGAGCTTCTTTCTAATGTTTGGGGCAGCTTGGGCCATGAAAGAGGTGTTTACCATATGTTGGCTTTCTTGTGCCTCAGGATCAAATAGGGTGTAAATACAATAAGCCTCACATAGACTCTCATAATAATCCCCGGGATATTCCCCTTGCTGCTGGGTGATTGAGGATATCTTGGTCATATTCATGGGCTTCTAAGCCCCTGCTCAGATTCCGCGGAGGAGAGCCTCTTGGTACTGGTGGATGTGGACTTGTCCTTCTGTAGTGAAGTCCCATGTAGGACGTTCTTCAGGTGCAGCAGTTCTAGCCCACGTGCCAGGATTGGCAACCCCGGCTGGTGCATGTTCTTCAAAGTATTGCCACGCTACTCTCATAATTCTCCATTTCTCTTCAGTGTTAAAGTGCGGAGCAACTCTTGGCAGTCTTCCCAAGTTGGTTGGTGGGTCTGGAAGAGGAACTCCACTAGGTCTATCATTGCCTACAGTTTTTCAGAATATGATGGTGTGTGATGTTTCCAATTGAGGAGATCAGTAGTGGAGAAAGGCTGGTAATACATCATCCAGCAGCCAGGCTGGAGGATTCCATATTCATCACGTCTCTCAGGTTTCCCTCATTCTGGCATCCTGGCCAATGCACCAGTCTCTCCTACTGGTATCTGGGGAGCACCTGCACCTGGCCAAGGGTGCAATCTGGCCACTGGTCCTGGTCCAGGGGAGAGACAATCTGTTGAGTCTGAAGGTGGTGGGGAGGCTGAAGGTGGCAGAGTATGGGGAACCAGGGGGGTCAGGTGTTGACGGTCTTGGGGGAGCATGTCAGAGGCAAAATTGGTTCTTCCTCTGGATCACTAGTGGGAATTTGCGGAGATCAGGACCTCTGTACCCTAGTCTGTCTCTGTTCATTGCAGGTAAATCGCATTCAAGGTGGGGGGTGGGCAATCTCTAACCAGGAGTAGATACAGGAACTGATCAGGGCAACCTGGGTCTTCAGATATTGGGACATCTAAGGTTCCCTCCAAGGGCCATCCTACTCCAAAAGTGGACCATTTTGCCATTCCAACTCACATAGGGTCCTTAATTTACTGGGGTTCATCTTAATTCCATAGTCTCCAGAAAAACCCCTTCTCAAAGTTCTCAATCATAGTTTCAAAAACTGTGAGTTTGCTCTGTCCCAACCCCATAATGTTCCCCTGAGGTGGTGTCGCAAAGACAAAGGGGTAGGGGTGCCCCTTCTAATGAGAAGACAAGTCAGATGCCCGTCTGGCAGTGTCCCAAAGGAACTTAGGTGACAGTTAGCCATAGGGTTCTCAGCTTTGTGACTTATGATCAGAAACTATTCCAATACCACCATAGACTGTGTGCCATTCACCACGAAATCGCAGATGGGCCCACTCAGACTCTGTAGGCTTTTGGGGACCTTAAGGGTGCCCACCCATGGAGCCACAGAATCAAACTCAGCAGGCTAGTCAGACTGAGTCACACATTCACACTCACATACACACCAGAGGTTATTACATTCTCTCCCACAGAATTCTACAGATGAGACCACTGAGTTCTCCCAGGAGTGATCAGCTCCCCCTTCCACCACTGTGGGTGGGGCCAGACAGATGCGGACCCCTAACAGAGAGAAGTTTCTGGGGAGTGATCAGGTCCCCCTTCCACTGCTAAGGGTGGATCGGTGGAGCCCCTGAAGGTTTCCTGTCAGTGAGACCACTGAGGTCTCCAGGGAGTGATCAGCTCCCCCTTCCACCAGTATGGGTGGGCAGGACAGGAGAGATTTAGGGCCCAGGCCTTACCAATCTCTGACATCAATTCTAGGTCCTCACTTGCCAAGTCTCCTTGAGTCTGGTAGGAACAGAGGAGTGGGGCCAGCCCCAGGCGACCAAGCTGGAGACTGCCAAAGTTGAGGCAGAGCTTGCCTTCTCCTTTGTGATTCCTCATTCCGTTACCACCTCGCAGTTTTCCCAAACCAGTGGCAACAATGGGCCAGCAGAGTTGGGCTTCCCATCAGGGAACCAAATGTTACGGAATCTGGTCTTGATCATGCAGTGGAAGAACCAAGTGGCAAGACAGAAGTTTTATTTTACACTGGTGGGCTCAGAGAAGATCATTCTCCAGAGGTCTGAGCCCAGAGCATTAGCAGAGGGAACAATTTATAGCCTGTTACTTCCGCATTCTTCATTAATATATGCACCAAGCAGGTGGGAAGAAGAACCGAGAAGGGGAGTCTTTGATCAGGGACAGGTGTTTTCTTATTAGTCCTGTTGGCCATCTTATAACAGATTTTCCCTATCAAAAATATCTTGAAATCTTACAGCCTAAATAATAGAAGCACTTGAAGTTTTCCTGCTTGACAATGTACACCACATTACCAATAAAAAACTGCAAAATGGGGGCACTTGGGTGGCTCAGAATTTAGCTCAGGTCATGATCTCGTGGCCATGTGTTTGAATCCTGCATCAGGCTCTGTGCTGACAACTCAGAGCCTGAAGGCTGCTTCAGATTCTGTCTCGGTCTCTCTCTGCCTCTCCCCGGCTCTCTCTCTCTCTCAAAAATTAAGAACATTTTTCTTAAAAGCTGCAAAGTGGAGGTCAATTTTCTTAAGCCATCAATACTGATAAGCAGTATTAGCCAACCATGCTATAGAAAAGGTTGAATTTTCTTTCTGGTCTCTCTTTAGAATATTATTTTAAAAATTTATTGTCATCTGAAGAGAAAATTTAAAAAATAGGAAACCAAAATGTAAATAAAATGTAGTTATTTTGGAAAGTTAATGAATATCCTTTGCTTTCTTCTAGATTATATGTTTGTGGTATACATAATACTTTCATAGTTTACAGTTTGTTGTAATTTATTTTATCATTTTAAATATTCACTTTCATATGTGACATTCATAATTTGGTAGACTATTTTATATAGTTTTTTAATCCCACAAAATTGGGATATGACCCAGTGTGGTGATAAATATTGAATAGATTATCACCTTTCATTCATTCATGTAACATGTATAAAAGTATGTGACATAAACGTATAATATTTATCAAAACATTTGTCATCAACATGTAACGTATTTATAAATAATGATAGGGCACTTTTCCTGCATCTGTAAGCAATAGGATATCATAGAGCCCACAAATGAGTCCAAAGTGACTCAATTGTCAAAAGCCCACATCAAAGAGATTTGTATCCTGACTCTTGTTATAAAATTTCCATCAGTATGCAACAACTGTATTTTGTATTTAAAAAGAGGGGCGCCTGGGTGGCTTAGTCGGTTAAGCGTCCGACTTTCACTTAGGTCATGATCTCACGGTTCGTGGGTTCGAGCCCCGCGTCGGGCTCTGTGCTGACTGCCAGCTCAGAGCCTGGAGCCTGTTTCAGTCTGTGACTCCCTCTCTCTCTGACCCTCCCCTGCTCACACTGTCTCTCTCTCTCCTAGAAATAAATAAAACATTAAAAAAAAAGAACAGAAACAAAACAAAAAACTGAATTATGCTAGTACATCTATGAGATCCTGAAATCTGACAAGTTTTGGGTATTGGAAACTGCTGGTAGAGGCAAGAAAGTCCACAGGATTGCATCTCAGTGAAGACTTGGGTTGGTTGTGACAAATACGACTATAAGTGAGTTATCACTGATGACAAGATTGCCAAGTTAGCAAAGGATATTAATACCATTCTAACCAAGGGGACTTGGGGGCCCTCCTTTTTTTTCACTGGAGGCATGTGACTGTGCCTTTAACGGCATCACCAAGCCTCACTGCCAAATCAAAAACAGCTGCTACCCCCGCTCCTGGCCAGGGGTATTGTGTCTTCATCACTGAGTCAAGTTGGAAGCAACAGGAGGAAAGTAAGAGAGAAAAAAAAGGCATAGGGAATGATGAAGGGCCTGTACCTCTTGAATTCCAAATCACTGATTATTTAACTCCATCTGTGTGGAATGAAGGGGTGAGCTAAAATCAAATATGAAATCTAGTCTTTAAAATACAAAACACATGATTTTAATAACATACAGTTATCATTTTTATCCAATTATTCTGTGGAAACAAGTAGGTGGTTTCTCCAGAGTAGAGTGTGTACTAGTTACTGAAGAAAAAATATTCTGTGTTGAATTCAATAAATTAACAGCAACAGGGGCACTTGGGTGGCTCAGTCAGTTGGGCAGCCAACTTTGGCTAAGGTCATGATCTCACAGTTCACAAGTTCGAGCACTGTGTTGGGCTCTGTGCTGACAGCTCTGAGCCTGGAGTTTGCTTTGGATTCTGTTTCTTCTTCTCTCTCTACCCCTCCCCTGCTCATGTTTTCGCTAAGAAATAAATAAACATTTAAACATTAAAAAAATTAATTAACAGAAACAATCAATACCTAATACAAATGTGAAAATATTTTAAGAATCATATACTTAGTTGTAGACTCAGATTTCTAGTCTTTAGATATTTACCTTATAAAAATAACAGTAGGTATGCTTTAAAATGTTATTTCAGGGGGCGCCTGGGTGGCTTAGTCGGTTAAGCGTCCGACTTTCGCTTAGGTCATGATCTTGTGGTTCGTGGGTTCGAGCCCCGCGTCGGGCTCTGTGCTGACTGCCAGCTCAGAGCCTGGAGCCTGTTTCAGTCTGTGACACCCTCTCTCTCTGACCCTCCCCTGCTCACACTGTCTCTCTCTCTCTCTCTCCTAGAAATAAATAAAACATTTAAAAATAAAATAAAATAAAATAAAATGTTATTTCAGTAAATGATTATGTGTTAAATACTCTGGTATAAACATTGATAAAATAGTATGGGAGGGAGATAACTTCTTTCACGTGTTCTTAACAAAAGAGTATTTGTGGATGTTGACCTTGAAAGCCTAGTAGATTTGTAAATTCTGGAGACGCTGTGAAAGAAAGTAATTTATAGCACAGAAGTTTTAAATGAGAGATACAGTTTGTGTGGGAGATTAATGTCATGAAATATGCCTACATTTATTCAATACAAACTCATGATAGTATTTATTTCACTGGAGTGTAAATGATAGAATTAAACATCTGTATGCTTATCTCAAACAATTGATGCATTTCACATACTTATGATTTTTATTGTACCACAGTGAAAGAATAAAGGTAAAGTTTTATATATGTTATTTATATGTCCTTTTTGTTGCTGTCTAATTAATAAAGTGGCAATATGTTTTCTAGTAACATCTTCTTTTTAATTGAATTACTATAAACCACATAGCTTTGAGATTAAACAGGGGCATGGAATCAAATGGAACTATACAGATAATCCAAAGATGAAAATGATATCAACAAGGTCATATCTACAAGAAAAACTTAAATCAATCAATTGGTTAATATGCTGCCTTCATTTCTCCCTGTTATGTAGAAACCAACTGGATTTTTAAGCAACACGAAAGATAATTGTATCTTTTCTACTTACTTTCTTTATGGGATATTAGAAGTTTACTTAAAAGAATTCCTGGGAAGAAACAGCAAGAATTCTCAATTATTTTCTTTTTTTATTTTTAATATTTTTATTTATTTCTAGGAGAGACAGGGAGAGACAGCGTGAGCAGGGGAGGGTCACAGAGAGAGGGAGATACAGACTCTGAAACAGGCTCCAGGCTCTGAGCTGGCAGTCAGCACAGAGCCCAAAGCAGGGCTCGAACCCACGAACCACGAGATCATGACCTAAGCGAAAGTCGAACGCTTAACCGACCAAGCCACCCAGGCGCCTCTCTCAATTATTTTCTATACATATGCATAGGGAGGTTCTCTAGGGTAGAAATAAACTGAGCAAAACTCATTCTCCTGTACACAATATTTAGCTGGAAACAAGAAAATGTCCTATGACAAAAAACACTTTGTAACAAACACAAAATGGAAAGACAGTTACAATCTTAACATACTTTTGTTAATTTAAAATTGTTTGGTAGGCATTTTGGACACACTAGAATTTGGTTCCGATATAAAATCAATTCAAAATGAAAAATAAATTTTGTCTCTTCACCCTTGAGATTTTAAAGAAACCTTATCAAAAGACAGAAAAGTATCAAAATACATTATACTCTCTCCTTGAGTCAACTACAAGCTTTGTATTTTCAAAGGTTGCTTCTTTACTTCAGAATATATGTTTGAAAAATGTTAAAGATCTTGTTTCTCTAATTTGCTTTTATTAGTGCATAGTAAAGCAGGAGAAATTTAGGTTAAGGTGCTAAAACGGTTATGTAGGCTGTTTATATGACATCAATGCATTTGTGTAGAAAACAGAATAACATTACCAGACTAACGCTTATGCTTATATGATAGATAAATATGTCAATGTATATCTTCCTTTTTGTGGCACTTGGTTTGTGTGTGTGTGTGTGTGTGTGTGTGTATAGTGTATATATGTGTGTGTTTTATAAATGTGTCATGAGTTTCTTTTAAGGACATAATTTGTTTTTGTTAAACTGTGGGGGCACATGGGTGGCTCAATCGGCTGGGTGTCTGACTTCAGGTCAGGTCATGATCTCATGGCATGTGAGTTCAAGCCCTGCTTTGGGCTCTGTGCTGACAGCTCAGAGACTGGAGCTTGCTTCTGATTCTGTGTCTCTCTCTCTCTGCCCCTCCCCTGCTTGCGCTCTGTCTCAAAAATAAATAAATATTTTTTAAAAAAAACTGTGAATGCATATACTTACTGTAATTTCCCTGACAGAACTTTGAGTTGACAGACTTTGAATACAACATAGGGTGTGATGGGATTACATTTGCAATTAAAAGATAATAGGTAATGAGTTTACATCAACTTCAAAGATGTAAATTGCTGACGTGTGCAAAAATTTCATGCTTAACAGATATCAGAGTATATTTCAAAGTAAAACTTTTTCAAAACAGCAATATTTTGAAGATATACAGTAATGTTATAACTATGGAATCTTCTATATACATTTTTTATAAATACCTGTTTGCTTTTCAGCAATTGTTGATGAATGTTTTAGTGTTGTCTAAATTACATATTTTTTTTTCAAGCTTACCATGAAAAAATTCTAGAGCTTAAAAAGGTATTCAACACAAAATTGCTGAGAAGACTAATTTATGTGTTTGAAAATAATTTTAGATAAGTGTTTTACCGAAGACAAGACACTATACTATAATATACATAAGTGTGCATGTGAGTAGATTTTCCCAAAATGAACACACCATTGTAACCAGCACTGAGATCAAGAAATAGAACACTGCAAGTGTCCTTACAGTCACTACTCCTTCTCCAAAGATAAGCAATATAATGACTTTATTTACTTATTTATTTAATGTTATTTTCTTTTACTTTTTTAATGACTCAAGTTTTTATTTATACTCTAGTTAACATATCGTGTAATATTAGTTTTCAGTTGTAGAATTTAGTGATTCATCACTTACATACAATACCCAGTACTCATCACCAGTGCCCTCTTTTGTACCCATCACCCTTTTAACCCATTCTCTGACCACTTCCTCTCCAGCAACCTTAGTTTGTTCTCTATAGTTAAGAGTCTGTTTCCTACTTTGCCTCTTTCTCTTTTTTTTCTTTCATGTTCATCTGTTTCGCTTCTTATGTTCCACATATGAGTGAAATCATACAGTATTTGTCTTTCTCTGACTTATTTTGCTTAGTATAGTACACTCTAGCTCCCTCCCTGTCATTGCAAATGGCAAGATTTCATTCTTTTTTGATAGCTGAGTAATATTCATTGTGTATATAAACCATATCTTATGTATCCATTCATTAGTTAATGGACTTTCGGCCTCTCTCCATAATTTGATTATTGTTGATAATGCTGCTATGAATATTGGGGTGAATGTGCCCCTTTGAATCAGTATTGTTGTATCCTTTGGGTAAATACCTAATAGTGCAATTGCTGATCACAGGGTAGTTCTATTTTCAGTTTCTTGAGGAAACACCATAGTGTTCCCCAGAGGGGCTGCACCACTTCGCATTCCCACCAACAGTGCAAAAGGGTTCTTTATTCTATGCATCTTTGCCAATACCTTGTGTTGTTAATTTTAGCCATTTTGACAGGTGTGAGGGTATCTCATCGTGCTTTTGATTTGTATTTCCCTGATGATGAGTGATGTTGAGCATCTTCTCATGTGTGTGTTAGCCATCTGAATGTCTTTTTTGGAAAAGTGTATCTTCATGTCTTCTGCTCATTTCTTAAGTGGGTTATTTGTTTTTTGGGTGTTGAGTTTGATAAGTTCTTCACAGATTTTGGATTCTAACCCCACTCGATTGCAAAAACCTGACAAATTTTTGCATCGTGAATGCAAATATCTTTTCCCATTCCATAAGCTGCCTTTTAGTTTTGTTGATTGTTTACTTGGCTGTGAAGATTTTATCTTTTAAAAATTTTTTTTAACATTTATTCATTTTTTTGAGAGACAGAGAGACACAGTATGAGCAGGGGAAGGACAGAGAGAGAGGGAGACCCAGAATTAGAAGCAGGCTCCAGGCTCTGGGCTGTCAGCTCAGAGCCCAACGCAGGGCTCGAACCCACGAACCATGAGATCATGACCTGATCTGAAGTCAGACACTTAACCGACTAAGCCACCCAGCCACCCCAAAAGCTTTTTATCTTGATGAAGTCCAAAAAGTTCATGTTTTCTTTTGTTTCCCTTGCCTCCAGAGACCTGTCTAGTAAGAAGTTGCTATGGCCGAAGTCAAAGAGGTTGCTGCCTATGTTATCCTCTAGGATTTTGATGGTTTCCTATCTCATGTTTAGGTCTTTGATCCATTTTTATTTATTTTTGTGAATGGTATAAAAAAGTGGTCCAGGTTCATTCTCTTGCATGCCACTGTCCACTTTTCCCAGTACCATTTGTTGAAGAAACTGTGGCTTTTCCATCAGATAATCTTTTCTGCTTTGTCAAAGATTAGTTCACCTTATGTGGGACCACATACGGATTTTATATTCTGTTCTATTGATCTATGTGTCTATATTTGTTCTAGTACCATATTGTCTTGATGATTATATCTTTGTAAGATAGCTTGAATTCTAGAATCATGATGCCTCCAGTTTTGTTTTTCTTTTACAGGATTGCTTTGGCTCTTCTGGGTGTTTTGTGGTTCCATACAAGTTTTAGGATTCTTTGTTCACCTTCTGAAAAATGTTGCTGGTATATTCATAGCGACTGCATTAAATGTGTAGATTTCTTTGGGTAGTAAGGACATTTTAACAACGTTTGTTCTTCCAATCCATGAGCATGGAATGCTTTTCCATTTCTTTGTATCCTCTTTAATTTCCTTCATAAGTGTTTCTAGTTTTCAGAGTATAGATCTTTTACCTCTTTAGTTAGGTTTATTCCTAAGTATCTTATTGTTTTTGGTGCAATTGCAAATGGGATTTATTCCTTAATTTCTTTTTCTGTTGCTTTGTTATTGGTGTATAGAAATGCAACCAATTTATGTACGTTAATTTTATACCCTTTGACTTTGCTGAATTCATGTATTAGTTTTATCAATTTTTATGTGGAGTCTTTTGGCTTTTCTACATAGAATATCATGTCATTTGCAAATAGTGAAAATTTGACTTTTTTTTGCTGATTTGGAAGCCTTTTATCTCTTTATGTTGTCCGACTGCAGATGCTAAGACTTTTATTATGTTACCCCATTTAGGATTATATTAGCTGTTGGTCTTTCATATATGGCCTTTGTGATGTTGAGGTATATTCCATTTGTCCCTACTTTGTTGAGGGTTTTTATCAAGAATTGATTCTGTATTTTGTCAAATGCCTTTTCTGCATCTGCTGACAGGATCATATGGTTCTTATCCTTTCTTTTATTTATTTTTATTGTTTAATTTATTGTTTTTTAATTTTTTAAGCTTTATTTATTTTTCAAAGAGAGACACAGTTCAAGCAGGGGAGGGACAGAGAGAGAGGGAGACACAGAATCCAAAGCAGGCTCAAGGCTCTGAGCTGCCAGCACAGAGCCTGACGCAGGGCTTGAACTCATGAACCGTGAGGTCATGACATGAGCTGAAGTCAGAGGCTAACCAACTGAGCCACCCAGGCACCCCTATCCTTTCTTTTATCAGTCAGAAGTATCACAATGATTGATTTGCTAATATTGAACCAACCCTGCAGGCCAGGAATAAATTCCACTTGTCCACGGTGAATGATTATTTTAATGTACTGTTGAATTTCATTTGCTAATGCCTTGTTGAGAATTTTTGCATCCATGTTCATCTGGGATATTGGCTTATAATTCTTTTTAGTGAGGTCTTTTGTCAGGTTTTTGGAATCAAGGTAATGTTGGCTTCATTGAATGAATGTAGAAATTTTCCTTCTATTTCAATATTTGTGACAGTTTGAGAAGAATTGGTATTAACTCTTCTTTAAATGTCTAGTAGAATTCCCCCGTGAATCCATCTAGCCCAGGACTCTTACTTGTTGGGAAATTTTTGATTATTAATTCAATTTCTTATCTGATTATGGGTCTGTTCAAATGTTCTTTTTATTCCTGTTTCAGTTTTGGTGATTTGTGAGTTGCCAGGAATTTGTCCATTTCTTCCAGATTGCCCAGTTTGTTGGTATATAATTTTTCCTAGTATTTTCTTATATTTTTTGTATTTCTGTGGTATTGTTTGGAATCTCTCCTCTTTCATTTGTAATTTTATGTATTTTGGTCCTTTCTCTTTTCTTTTTGATAAGTCTAGCTGGGAATTATCATTTTTTAATACTTTCAAAGAACCACTCTTAGTTTCATAGATCTGTTCTACTGTTTTTGTTGCTGTTTGTTTATCATTTATTCGTGCTCTAATCTTTATTATTTCCCTTCTTCTGCTGGCTCTAGGCTTTATTTCCCATTCCTTTTTTTTTTTTTTTTAAGCTCCTTTAGGTATAAGGTTAGATTATTTATTTGGGATCTTTCTTATTCTTGAGATAGGCCTAAATTGAAATATACTTCCTTCTTAGGACTGCCTTTGCTGTATNGATCATGACCTGAGCTGAAGTTGGACGCTTAACCGACTGAGCCACCCAGGTGCCCCAAAGTAGGATGTTATTTAACATCCACATATTTTATGGCTTCCCAAAATTTTTGTTGTGGTTGACTTGAAGTTTCATAATGATGTAACCTGAAAATAAGCATGGTATGATCTCAATCTTTTTGTGGAGAGCTGATTTGTGACCCAGTTTGTGATCTATCCTAGAGAACATTCCATATACACTCAAAAAGAATGTGTGCTCTGTAGGATGAAATAGGCTGAATATATTCCTTAGGTTCATCTGGTCCATTGGTCCAAAGCCATTGTTTCCTTGTTGATTTTCTGTTTAGGTGATTTGTCCAGTGCTCTAAGTGGGGTGTTAAAGTTCCCTACTATTATTATATTATTATCAATGGATTTATTTTGTGATTGATTTATATATTGGGTGTTTTCAAGGTGGAGACATTAATATTTACAAATGTTAGATCTTCTTGATGGATACACCCTTTAATTATGATATAATGCCCTTCTTCATCTCTTGTTACAGTCTTTGTTTTAAAATCTAGTTTGTCTAAGTATGACTATTCCAGCTTTCTTTTGATGTTCATTCACATGATAGATGGTTCTCCATCCCCTCACTTTCAATATTCAGGTGTCTTTAAGTCTAAAATGAGTCTCTTTTAGGCAACATATAGATAGATCTTGTTTTTTAATCCATTCCAATATGTCTTTTGATTGAAGCATTTAATACCATTCACATTCAGATTGATTATTGAAAGATATGAATTTAGTGCCACTGTGTTACCTGTAGAATTGGTGTTTCTGGTGATGCTCTGTTCCTTTCTGTTTTTTGTTGCTTTTTGGTCCTTTTTCTTTTTTCCTCCACTCAAAGCATCCCCCTAAAATTTCTTGTAGGGCTCATTTAGTGGTCATATTCTCCTTTAGTTTCTGTTTGTCTGGGCAACTATTTGTCTCTCCTTCTATTGTGAATGACAGCCATGTTGTATAGAGTATTCTTGGCTGCATACTTTTCTCATTCAGCATGTTGAATTGGCCATTCCTTTCTGGCTGCCAAGTATATGAGGATCAATCTTCTATGAACCTGTTCTATCTTCCCTTCTAGGTTAAGGAAATTTTTTCCTTTGCTGCTTTCAGGATTATTTCCTTGTCTGTGTATTTTGTGAATTTAACTATGATGCTTTGATGATGGTCGTTTTTTGTTGAATGTAATGGTAGTTCTCTGTGCTTCTTGGATTTTGATGTCTGTGTCCTTTCCCAGATTTGGTAAGTTTTCATCTATAATTTCTTTTCCTAAACCTTCTGCTCCTTTTTTTCTCTTTTCATCTTTTGTTACTCCTATGATATGAATGTTATCACATTTTAATAAATTGGTGAATTCCCTAAGTCTGCCTTGGTGATCCCTGACCTTTGTTTCCCTCTTCTTTTCAGCTTCATTATTTTCCATAATTTTATCTTCTGTAACACTAATTTGGTCCTCTGCCTCATCTATCTTCCTTTTTATGGCCTCCATTTGGGTTTGCATCTGGGTTATAGCATTTTTAATTTCTGCCTGACTGGTAATTAGTCTTTTATTTCTGCAGAAAGGGATTCACTGGTGTCTTCTAGGTTTTTTCCAAGCCCAGCTAGTTATCCTTATAATGGCTTTTTTAAAATCTATTTCAGACATCTTACATATATCTGCATTGATTAAATCCCTGGCTATCATTTCTTCCTATTCTTTCTTGTGAAGTAAATTGCTCTATCTTGTATTTTAGAGGAAGAAAAAACAATAATAATAATAGAATGAAATACAAATTTAAAAATTAAAAAATTCAAATAAAGGAAACTAGATCCTAGGTGTGTTGGTCTGCTTGTAAGAGAAGCTTGGTAGAAAAAAGAGAAAAGAGAAAAGAAGAGAGAAAAAAGTAAATAAATTATAAAATAAATTATAAAAAAAGTAAAATAAATAAATTGTTTTTCTTTCCGTATCCAAGAAACAAAAGAAAAACAACAACAATGAAACAAAACAGAAGCCACAAGAGCAACAAATAATGAACAAACAAATGAACAAAAAAAAAACACAGATGAAGCCAGATCCAGTTTCCCCTAGAGCTGAAACTGCAGCCGTCTAAGGTCAGTAATATAAGCTCATGGAAGAGACAGAATTCTGCTGGTCTGCTGGGTGAGGGGCCTGCTGCTCTGATTATCAGGCTTACTAGCTTTACTGGGGATGGGCCTAGAGGCAAACATAGAAGGGCTTGATGTAACTGCTTCATTCTCCACTTGGTAGTGCTCTTGAGCTCACTGGAGTTGATAAGTGTTGGGCTAATGGTGAAAATGGTTTCACCCCATTCTCTAGTCTCCAGAGCAGGAGTTCACCCCATTCTCTAGTCCCTCAGAGACAAGTGATTAGTAACCCCTCCTGTGTTCCCTATTTCTCTCAGTTCCCTGACTTCCCCATGTCTGTGTCCAAGCTGTCTACCTACCAGGTGGTGCCTGTCTCCAGACTTTTATCTCAGGTGTGGCTGTGCTTCAAAACTCTACACTTCAGAGACCCCTATGGCTAGGCTCAGACCCGCACTGATCTTCTTGGAGAGTGTCTCCTCATACTTTGCTTGGTATTGACTTGTCTCAGGAAATGGTCACATGACCACACAGAAGCTTCAGAGTTCATGATAAATCACAACACACAGCTGGCACCAGGATTTGCTGCCCTCAGCTGGCGATTTTGTTCCTATATGGGTGAAAATGGTGACTGGATAGTGCCCACTGTGTCTTTTGCTCATGGAGAGGTAGTATCACCTCCACCAAATGCACTCCATGCTACTCCCCGTGGGACCCAAGGAATCCTTAGACCATGCTGCCCAGTCCCAGGCTCTGCCCTGCTTCCTCCCTAGAGTACCTCCAGGCGCTGACTTCTGACCTCAGACTCTGTGTTCTGCCATTAATAAAAAAAACTAGCTGCATTGTAATCCTCCCCTTTCCCCTGTCAATGGTTTTGGGGACAGTTTTTTTGTGCAGTCCTCTGCATATTTTCACTCTTTCTAGCTGCCTTCAGGGAGAGGCTTTCTTGTGCAAACCTGATGCACTGCTCTATCTCCCCTTGTCTTTCTCTTCTACATAAAAATCGCTCCCTGCCCTCTGTGCCAACACAGCGGCTATTCTCTTCCCCAGTTCGCCTCTCTGCACCCTGTACCTGCTGAGTTCTTTCCCTCAAATAATGCAGATTGTTCTCTTAATCTTCAGCTTGATTTCCTAGGTGTTGCAAATGGTTTGATGTTGATCTAGCAGCTGTGTTGGAGAGATGAGACCAGAACAGGGACCCCTAACTATGCCATCTTAACTTGTCCTTTGATGATTTTGAACACCCTTCATGTATTACCTAATTGCAAAACTCCACAGTTGTCTCCTTGAAGCTGAATTCTTGTATTATTGAGTCTAGACTAGTCTTTGACATATAATTAGATTAAAAAATATATGTTAAATGGAAAAGTGATGGGTGATTATCTGAATAAATAAGTTAATTGTCTTATATCTATGATCCAATATTTTTCTTTTCCTCTTATTTTTCCTTGCATGTTGATGTTTGTACCATCCGAAAGTCCATCTTTGGCATTTTTACTACCTTAGTGGTATTATCTTGGGGTATGGCTTATTATCTTAGGGCATGGCCCTGACTAATATATATACATTAGTCCATGTTCCTCAAATATGTACTTAGCTAGGCACACTTTAGTGTTTATTGGTCTCCTTTAAAATTTTCTAAATCTGCTTGATTCGGCAAGTTCAAATTTAAACACATTTTCCCCTTCTAAATATAGTATCCGTGTCAAGCCAGAAAGGTAGAAATCTTTTAAATTTGCATTAGTTATTTTTATTTCTTACCACTACATGCAATGGGTTACCACATCTTAAGCATAATGAAGTAAATTTAACTTTTCATTGACTGTAAATATAATAAAAGCAACTACTAAATATTTTGCAAATAAATTTTTTAAAAATACAAAATGATCTTATGACCTAAAGTTAAAACTTACAACTTGGATCAATTTCTTCTACCTTAGGCATATTTTTCAGTAGGTATGATATTATAGGCCATATAATCTTGTTCTTGCTTTATATTATTAAACATCTACTTTTTAAAACTGTACACTAAAAAATAATTACTTTCACTGACTTGAACATTTAGGCAATTTCTGTTTATTTTACTGTTATAAATAATATTTTATTGAACTCCTTGTGCAAGACGCTTTTATTTACAGTTATTTCCATATAACTGATACCTTGAAGTAAAAATAACTGTCAATGATCATGAATAATTTGAGGACTCTTCATACATATTACCAACATATTTCCCAAAAGAGATATAACAATTTATACAAGCTCCAAGAGTATCTATTTCCTTTTACCCTGGATAGTACTGACTATTTTCATTTTTGAGAGAGTAAAAGACATCAAAAATAAAACTTATGCTACCTTCATATATATGTTACATTAATTCCACTTCTTAACAGTTTCTTAAATCGATACACTCCTCTTTGTTATTACTGCACTGGCTCTTATAATTTATCTGTTGCGTGGCACTTTCCACCTAAACGGTATTTTAGCATTAGTTCTAATCTTCCTCCATTCTTTTGTCCACATTAAAAAAAAAAAAAGATTTTCTAAAATCCTAATTTAGTTCACTTTCTTTCATGTGTCTAACATAATCTGTAAATAATTCTACATGCATAATAACGTGTCTAACATAATCTGTAAATAATTCTACATGCACAATAGCATCTCAATCCCATGATATAGAATTCAGAAGAGACCTCATTTTGACAGAAAAATGTTTCTGGCCTTTGAGTTGCTGCAAAATCATACCTTACATTTCTTTATCAGGGCTGTCTGTCCTCACACCATGCTTTTATGGTTATTTGTTTAATACCTTTTCTGTACCTCTATACCCAGTCCTGCCACTTTGTAAACTCTGTGAAGACAGGGATATGTCTATCTCATTTGTTCACATATCTCTAATACCAAGCCCAGTACATGATACAGATATGACATAATTTTCCAAGTGGATTGTGGATAAATTATCTTTATTATCTATTGCTTAATATCTCATTTTCATTCCCACAGATTTCTAAAACAAATATTAATAATATATTATCAGTAATTCACTGGCATGCAGATAGCTTCCAGGGAATACTATGCTTTGCTATTCCTCTTTTCTGTGAATATGTTTTTTGCTATTCTATATCTAACTAAGAAATCACTTCTTACAATGGAGTCTTAACACGAATTAATCCTTCTTTTTCTGTAAATTTCTCACACTAACTTTCATTCATCTCCGGAAAACGTATAGACCTATTTGAGAAACTACGTTAGCAACTAGCTACATTCCTTCTCTCTCCATACTTGTCAGTTTCTTGCCTGGAGATTTCCTTGAGGAAATGTGTCTATGAATCAATTGCTGCTGTAACATTATTTGTTCCATTAAGCAAAACAAGAAGAATCAACTACTTTTAGTGTTGTGTAAGGACAGTGACTAAAAAGCTTTAAAAAATAAGTGATGTGCCCTACAGAGCAGAAGCTGGAATGAATACTTAATAGAAATACGTTCTAATAGATAAGAGTATAATTTGGATGAACCATGGGGCCTAGTTCATATTGTTTAACATAAGGCTCTTATGCAGACTGTGTTGTTTGTTTTACAAGGTTCAGGTGAGTGAGGGGAAGACTATGAGACAGACTATTTGTTCATGATAGTAATTTAAAATTGCATGCTGCATCACCGATCACTGGAAATTATTTGAATATTTTGTACAGGTACAAGCACCTGTTATTTAAGTCATGAAGGCTAAAATGAACTATATCACCTACTCTTGTAAAATTGGGCCTTCAATTATTACTGAACTTGTACTAACTTAAAACTGAAATGTTCGTTAAGTACTAACATCTTTACCTGACTCCATTAATATAACTTATGATCTCGCCACCTAGCATTGTAGTCAAGATCTTAGGTGACCAAATTGTTCTGATATCTTGGGTTACTTCTGATGTTCTTCTTTTTTTTGGGGGGGGGGTAAACTCTTCTTATTGTTAACAATTTGAATTATTCCTCTGAAACTGATGCCTAAGGCCATACTAGTTAATCAAGAAGTTCATTTCAGTTTAACCAAGTTCAGTGCCATATATTCTTTATTTGGTGCCATAAAATGGGAGTGCAGAGAGTGAGTAGGGAGAAAAGCTCACTTTATTCAGTATCAGTTCAGCTTTTTATTAATGTCCCAATTCAACGGCTATGTCTTAGACTGCCAGAAGAGAGAAGTTTTAACATGTTTTATAGGCAATTGAATGCCACTTAAGGCTACTTTGAAGTTTCAGAGATGATAATATATATAACCCCAGAAAATATCTATTAATACATTTAAAACAGCATTTTTAGTGTAATGGTACTGAAACCTATAGATTGTTTTAAATTTTTAAAACATTTCCCTAAGAATATTTAAAAACCATAGAAGATGATATAAAATAATGTGCGTTAAAATAATGGGGAATAGGCAAAGCTAGGATATGAGAAAATAGAAAATTAATGATGCTGCTTCCCAGCAGGGATATTGATATGCACATTATTGTGTTACTGGAATAGGACCAGAAGCAATGAAAGAATCAGTGTGCGTCTGGTCCCATATTTCAAACATTCTTTTCTTTTACCAAGAGAATAATATACAAGCATGGATCAAAAACCACCCTTGAACTCTTATTCCTCTCAGGTTCATTTTTCCAGATCTTTATCTAGAATATACTGGCTTTAACTAGTTTTATCTCAGAGTACTTGTTTTTCATGCTCTTGATTATTCTTGATAATAGAGAACCTTGCATTTTAAAAAGTGAAAATTCTATTTTGTGACAAAGGCCTTTGTTTTAGAGACACATGAGAATACTAATTTTCATTAAATCCTAAATCACTTTATCTGAAGCAAACACAAGAAAATATTGCATTAGGTTTAATTAGAAAATCCACCTATCAATGGAAAATTTCAGTGATTCTATCTTATAGTATACCTTATAATAGTACCAGCATCATTAATACTTTATTGTCCATGTTTTCCTTCACATTTCAGGCATTTTTTGGTCTATAATATATTAAAGCAATTCCACAAAAGAAGGTGAATTCTAAACAGACAAAGAAATGTTTTCTAATGGTCATGCCAACATATTGCATGGATGTACCCTAATTAATGAATATATCAAACTTTTAATTTACAGATATTAAATATTTAATTAAATACTACCAGATGTTAAATATTTTGCATATATGTTTTAAATATACTTGTATGTATTTATTTTCATATATGTTAATGTATGAAAATATTCTCATGCTAATTCAAAATATATGCCAACATTTTAACAGTTTTGGAACATAATAATATCACAATTGCCCTTATGAAATATTTGGCTAATTCATTTCATTATTCCACTATCAATGTAAGATAATGGTAATTTTTGACATAAAAATACTTAATATTTCTTTTCTAAAAATGCTAATGGTCAAGACCTTTAAATTTTTTGTGCAACCATTTTCCCACATTTTACTTATGCATATAAATTTCCGAAGAGATTCCTTAAAAGATGTCCTTAAGAAATTTTAATTAGCTTTTTGCTTTAAATAGTCAGTATTTATATGTAGTGATGTATTTACCTTTATCATGGACTTAATTTCGTCTTGCATGGAAGTATCGCTTCTAGCTGGGATTGGTTTCCTTCTATTGGAAATGCATATGCAATCATGTCTGCTGACATCAGTCTGCTGGAGGCAAATAACACTTCAATTTTATTTGTCAAGAAAATTTCTACTTTCCTTCTATTTTTTAAAGTCAGTTTTACTTGCATGTGATTTACATGCAGTAAACTTCAACCTTTAAAAGGTAAACAATTCACTGAGCTATGGAACCACTACCAGAATTGGGATTTGGAACCTTTTTATCGCTCCACAAAATTTCTCCCTTAGGTGCCTTTGTAGTGAATCCCTTCTCCCCAACCACAACCCATGGTAACACTGGATATGCTTTTGTCCCTATAAATTTTACTTTACCCGAATGTGACATTGTCATTCTTTACCAGCACTATATGAAATTTTTACTGATTCAGTTTTTTTATGAATACTATATGTGTCAGATATTGTTTGTTGTTAATGTCTTTGGTTTTATAAATTTTAGTCATTCTAGAAAATATGAAATAGTGTTTCATTATGGTTTAAAGTTTATGTACCTAATAGCTAAGAATTTTGATCATCTTTTCATGTGTTTATTTGACATCTATTCTTTCTTGGTGAATTGTCTATTTAAAAATTTTGCCCAATTTTAATCAACTGTTTTTTTCTATTTAATTAAAAGAGCTTTTTTTATTCTGCTTATTGATACTTTATCAGATGTATGTTTTAGAAAAATGTTCTTTTGTCAGTGATTTATCTTTTAATTTTCTCAAAGAGCGGAAGTTTTAAATTTTGGTGGGGCTCAGTTTCTTTTTTTAATTTTTAATTTTAATATTTATTTATTTTAGAGAAGGAGAGAGACAGACAGACATACAGAGCACAAGCAGAGGAGGGGCAGAGAGTGAGAGTGAGACATAAAATCCAAAGCAGGATCCAGGCTCCAGCTGTCAGCACAGAGCCTGATGTGGGGCTTGAATTCACGAACCATGGGATCCTAACCTGAGCTGAAGTCGGATGCTTAACCAACTGAGCCACCCAAGTGCCCCAGTCCTGTACATATTGTACTATGTTTTGTTCTTAAAAAACAAAAACAAAAAAACAACCCTTTGGTTACCCGGGGTCAAAAAGATTTTCCTCTTCATATTTCTTCAGAATTAAAAAATAATATTTAAGTATGTAATTAATTTCATCTTATTTTTATTATAATATAGGGTAAAAGATGAAATATGTTTTAATTATTTTTGCTTATGACATGTTCAATTACTTTTGTAACATCTGTTCAAACACTAGATATTTCCCAGTTGCTTTTCCTTAATACCTGGTTTGAAAAATCAATTGACTCTATATGTGTGAAGTATTTCTGAACTATTTATTTTGTTTTATTTTCCATATGTCTGTCTTTATGCTAATATTAAATTGTCTTAATCACTGTCTCACATTATGTGTCTTAAATCATAATGTTAAGTTTTTAAGTTTTCAAACTTTTTCTTTTCACAAAATTACTTTAACTGGAATGGCATTAAGCTATATATCAATTTGAAAATATTAACATCTTGAAAATATTGAGTCTTAAATACACTGAGACTTCTATTCATGGAGATGGTTTATCTCTTAGGTTATTTACACCTTTCATTTCTTCATCAATCTTCTGTAGCTTTCAGAATACGTATATTACACATGGCTTCTTGGATTTATTATAAAAACTGATACAAGACTGGGTTGTCAAATTGATCTGTTGATTGACTCAAGGTTTGTCACAAGTAAATAATTCATTAATTATAAACTCTTGTGCTCAGAAACTTTATTGCATTATTCTCAGAATTTTTGGCAGATTTGGCAATACTGAGAACAAATATTTATTTAGTGCTTATTATGTACTGGATTATTTACAAAGTATTTTACACAAATTTTCTCAGTGATACCAAAAATTCTGAAAAACAAGTGCTATCATTTTCTTCATTCTATAGATTGGTAAGTTGAGGTAGATTCTTACATATTGTTTTAAAGTATAGATCAACAGATAGCAGAACATATGCATGTACATAAATGCATGTACATAGGCACATACATGTATAAACAATAAAATTCACTAATTAAAGCAGAACAAAATTGATAAACTGATATTAAAGTTAAAATTATTGTTTTTCAAAATCTTCCATAAAAAAAATGAAAAGGAAAGCCACACTGGAATACAGCGTTCGTGGTAAATATATATAACCAAGAAATCATATCTTAAATATCTAAAAAAAAGTCAATATTAAGAAAAACACAATAAAAATATTTAGAAATTTAAACAAGCCACATATACAAATGTACACACATAAACATGCATATAACTAATATCCCCCCAAAAATTGTTCAGTTTTTCGTTATCAGAACAATGTAAATGCATATTAAAATCACAATAATATGTCTCTACTTACTCACTAGAAGCCAAAATTTACAAAGATGGACAACACTAAGTTTTGGAGATGATGTGAAGATGTGCAGAAACCAGAGTGCTAATATATTATTGGTGGAAATTTAAAATTGTGCAACCAATTTGGAAAGCAGTTTGTCAGTTTCTTATAAATGTAAATCTATACTTACCATATGCCTTTTGCACACACTGATGCAGCAATTGCACACGTAGATAATTACCTAAGAGAAGTGAAAAAATATGTCAACAAAAAATGTATAAGATTGTTCACTGTAGTTTTACTCTTAACAGCCCCAAATTAAAAACAATTCAAATGTTCATAAACAGAATAAACAGACGTAGATATACACATAAAATGGAATACTATACAATAGTTTTTAAAAACTACAGATATCACATCAATATAAATTAATCTCTAAAATACTATACAATTATATAACGATGTGCTTCAATTCATATCACTTTTTGAGAGAGGCAACACTAATCTACTATGATAGTAGTCAAATCACTGATTTTCTGGAATCACAATGAGGAGTTGGCTCCAGGTATATTTTAAGGTAGATGGGAGTTTTCAATATATTAATTGTGGTAGGTATTACACAGCTTTGTCAAAACTCATCAATCAGTACATTTATGATACATGAATTTTATCGTAGGTGATTTGTAGTTCAATGAGCTGATCTTTTGAAGTTTTCAAAATAAGCCAGAAGTGAGATGAAATATAATCTCATTATGTCAGTCTTTCAGTAAGCTTAGAAATCAATTCGTTTGTCCTAGAAATAAAAGTGAAAGGTTTCTAGGAAAATTGTCTTCACAAGATAAATGAGGGAAAAAACAACAAATGTATATGATTGCATATAATAATGTAGATTATGAAGCTGAAAGCATGCCTAAACCTTGTTATACATGAAAATACGACATGATCTTTTTGGTATGCAAAAATATGTAAAAATAAATTATAAAATATAAAACAAAAATATGTTCAAATTTAAACAAATTTGAAAAGTGACATATTTTGGAAATTTGTGATATATTTTGAAAGTACAAAGTAAGTTATGTCACATTATATAGATAATGTCTAATTAATACTCTAGGGTTTCATTAGATTCTATTTATAATAAATCATTTTCCTATTCATGTAGGTTTTATGCATTTGTATAGGAAAGTTTTCTATTATATATTTTTTATCCTTAAGTAGTAATTCTTAAAGAATATGCAAGGTTAATACATTATTTCTTTTTAGATATAAATGAAGAATACTTGATGTTCACTTTTTAACAATTTGAGGTAGCCTTCTGATTTTTAAAAGTAGTTTGAAGAGCCCTCTGATAGTCATATAATTTAGTTTTTACACTATAACCCTTATAAATATTCTTGTTCTTTTTTAAACATTAAGGAATCTTTTTTGAGATAGAGTACTATATTCTCTTGAAGGAAATTATCAGAACTTCAGAAACCTCTCTCCTTCACTGTATTTGTTTCGGTTTAAATATGCACTTTGCTTTCAAATTATGAAGAAAATCATTTCACTTTAAAGTGTCAAGAAAAATGTTTTACACACAAATGAAATTTTTTATTTGGAAGGTAATAGAATGCTATTAAAATGTTATGAAGACCTACAGAAATACATAGATTTTCAAGGAATCACCAAAGCCCTCAGTGTTCAATATGTCATATTCCATATGAGAAAATGTGCAGAAGTGAACATTAACAATAATCATAGCAAGTTTTTTGTCTATCTGGACTTGACAAATGTACGCTGATATTCTTGGTACACAATTTCTGTTTCTATGGAAGAGTAGGAATTGCAGATTTGTTTTTGTTTTCAATTTATTTTCAACTAAATTAATTAAATTAATTAATTTTCAGAGTTAAAGCTAAAAAATAACTGGAGATACTTTCTTCCTAAAATGAAGGATTTATGACAAGACCATTAGGTACTGCTAAAATGTTAAATGTGGTACAAAATTTTATTGAGTATTTGTGGACAAGAGGGAAAGTTTAAATGAAGGGGAATGTGGTAATACCCCAAACAGCTTATATTCTATCAAGAAATGCAGTGGAAAGGGCATGATGAGGTCCAAATAAAATTGTCTTCCGGGGAGAAAAAAACTTCTAAGGAATTTGTGAGCACAAACTATGTTCTACCCTTACCCAACAGGTTCACTTAGACTTTCTATGTTTTGTTTTGTTTTGTTTTTTTACAATAAGAAGGAAGAAGATCATTGTAAAGAGCACTGAAGGTGTGTAGAGATATGGGGGCAGAAAACAAGTGATGGCCAAGAAAGAATGCAAAAAGTCCAAGGGAAAGAAACAAGTTGAAATTATAAGAAACAATAGTTTCCAATGTATCAATGTTGAAGGCACAAAGTTATGAGACCTATGGGAAAGGATTATGTAATAAAATGTTTTCAAAAAGTCTAGCTGAAGTGTGGTGTAAAAATTAGAAATAGCTTAGAATTGGATTTTAGATACTTCTTAAAGGGTTTTGTATCAAAATATCTAATTCACTTACATGCTCCCAGAGAGAATATTTATGATTGTCAAATGCCTATCCCTAAGAATATAGTAAGTTGTTAGCTTTCAATAATATTCTAATGAGTGAAAGAATAAATGAAAGAATGAATAAGAATTTACATCTGCACATATAGGCACTTATACTTCTAATATTCTTCCTTCTCTCCTTGCTATACAAATAATGCCTAACTTTTCTTATTCAGCTCTCAGCTTAGAAATCATGTTCTTTCCATCAGTTTACTACAATCCATCCGAGGCTGAGCTTGGTGATTTCCTATGTGATCAATCATATATTACTCCTCACACTGTGTTTTTCTGTCTTCTGTGCCTCATCCCAGCATTTGGTAGCAGGAAAAACCAGGCACTGTTACTCTTCGAATAGAAGTCTGTAAACCTTACCTGCACATAGTAGGTTCTCAAAAAAAATACTAGTTGAATGAACACATTAAAATATCTTTATCACTCAAATTGTAGATCTTCATTCTTTGAGATCAGTTGCAAGTATTTGTTCCCTTTGGTGTTGTCATATTTGCCTGATTCTTCAAGATGTGGGTAGACTTGCATTGGTGACTGTGCATTTAAAGGAGCAAACACCTCTTCCAGTCTTTAAAGACTGTTTTCTACAGGTAAAATCCTCTTTCCTTGTCTGTTCCCTGGACTGATGGGATGACCTCCAGAAACACAGTCATGCAGTGCTGGAGCCAGTTCTGTGGCTGTCACTGAGACACAGACAGGAGTGTCTTCTGCCTGGTCTCTGTGTCAGGAAGCCTGCTCGCAAACTGTTACTGAGAGGGGGCTGGTGCTTAGTATAGGTCTCTTTCAGGATTTCTAGGGGTGCAGACTAGTTTCTTCCACTGGGAATCTGGACCCTCAGGATGGCTGGTATAGTGACAAACCTTGGCTGTCACGAAGCCGAAGCTATATGTATAGGGTTTTTTCAGTTTCTCCTTCCTGGTTCCTATGCCAGCAGGCCCCCGTGTACCCCACAGCTGGGAGGGAGCTGACACCAGTACAGAGTCCCTTCAGGATCTCTGGCAACACAGACAGGAGTGTCTATTGCCCGGTTCCCATACTAACAGGACTGTTCATGGACTTCATCTGACATGGACAGGATCCTTTCAGAACCTGCAGTCTGGCTGAGGTTAGTAGGCTCACCTCTAGGGGCTCCAGGACCATGGCTGAGAAGCACTAGAGGCAGTTCGTGGGCCAATTCAGGGTCCACAGCCAGGACCAATATCTGTATGCCTAGTACAAGATGTGCATGTGGCCATGACTACTCTTTTGGTATATGGTGGTGGTGACAAACACAAAGCCAAACAGAGGTATAATTGTTCTCAGGAGTGCCGAGTTGTGTCTGGGATTGTAGCCAGGATCACGGTCAGTAAGCCAGTTATTTGGGTGAGAACCTAGCTCAGTCCTTTGGGTGATGACTTTCCAGGGTCTTGGAGTGTACAGGGGTTTCATAATCTTCTGTCTTGATCTCAGAGCTCTCAGAAAGACACTTTTGTCCATGAATGGATGGCATATTATTATTGCTGCTGAGGGGTTATGTACAAGGGAAATCTTATTTGGCCAACTTGCTGATGTCACTCCTCTATTTTAGTCTTTAGTCTTAATATTTTAGTTTAACTTACATTTTCCCCAGCCTTCCATCTACTAAAGCTTAGTCAATAATCTTAAATCTTATAATGTCTCTTAATTTGGAACAAATTGAAGCAAATTGTTTTTCATAGACAGTTTCTACTCCTACATGCCATTGCTCTACATGAACCTAATACAAATGTCTATAGACCCTTCAAACATGCTCAGCTCCAATAATTCAGATTTTTTAGATCTTTCAGAAACATTTAACTCTATTATTCAAATGCATTAAATTGTTGTGAGCCAGTTTGTGAAGTCCATTAATAAAAAGCTGATGCCAGAATAAATAAACAAACCAATTTAGTTTTCGAGAAAAATGCAACTTGACTTCACAAACTTTTTATAGAGGCAATCTATAGAGATAGTTAAAAAACAAGAATTTGTGAATTTCATATGCATAAACATGTATAAATGAACCCCATAACCAAAAAGATAACACAAAATGAAATGATTTCAGCAACAAAATGTAAAATTTATATACTTTGTCTTGATTTATTCTTTATAGGTATATATACATAGATTGATGTGACACAATAAATGATTGATATTTTTCATCAACATTGTTATCTAGGAGGCTAATGACAAGCCATGTAAATAGATAAAAATGAATGAATGAAACTGTAGCACATTTTGAAGTTTCACATGGAGAAAACAGAGAGGAAGAGGAAGGAAGATCTATATGAATATAAGAAAAATAGAGCGCTAGAAGTTTGGAAAAACGGAACACAGAGAAGGATCAAAACTTTGAGTATGAGGGTTAGTCACAGGTTTCCTTCTGTTCATATGGATTATTAGATACTTTTTCAAACGATAATTAGGCACAATGATAATTAGGCACAGATCTTCAACATCTTTATCCCTCAAATTTTGATGCATTGTCCCTTGAAAGAAATAAAAATGCTATTTTATTTTTTAAAAATCTCTCAAAGCATCAGTACCCTGTGCAACATAATTTCCAGGAAGACAAGGACACAATTATATACCATACCAAATTTTTCCTTCTCAACAGTCCAACAGCCAACCTAATTTTGGTCTTCTTGGTGATTGAAAGAATATATGAGGAAATTGTTGCTAAATTTGAGTATTTATTTATTACTATTTCTATGTATGGTGCGTGTGTTTGTGTGTCTTGGTATATAAACTACATAAAGATGAAATATTTGCTTCTGTCTCATTTACATGAAGGGATACAGTTATGCACTGTGTACATGATGCTACATGGCAAGGAAAGATAGCACATTTGGAAAAAAAAATAACTTAAATGTATAGCTACAGCTCTTTGACAATTGTGTGCCAAACCTAGGTAACCCATGGATTTTCTACTGAATTATTAGGAATGTGATACTTTTAAAAACATATGCTTTCATCAAACAGATTTGAATCATAGTCTCTTTTTCTGTGTGTTTCCTTGAAAAGGTTATATTTATCCCAGAGTTTCAACTTAGGACCTTGTAGTGCAAGAATTAATAAACTAGATTTAATACTTTAGTATTCTTAAGTAGTATCATATATAAAGTTACAGAGTGTGTGTATATAAGAGAGACAAAAATGGTAGCCATTATTTTTATTGTTGTTAATGTTGTTATCATTATTGTTAACTGAAACTCACACTAAAAACAAATCTCGAGAAGTAAATTATAAATTATTTTATATTAGAAGGATTATTTAGGATTATTCTTAGTAATCAAGATCAACTTTGATTTGGTTAAAATTAAATGTGGCAATAAAAGTAATTTATTCTACAGCAAAATATTGTCTGTTTTTCTTGGAAAGGATTGTTGCTGTAGTTATTCTGTACTTTGTGGCTCGTTGTGGTTTTCCTAATCTGATTCATTGTATTTGCAAGTTCATGTCCTCAGTCATAGTAGATGAAGTCCACTGCACATAAAACTTTAAAAATGGTCTTGATATTTCTTTCCTTAAAATTTTTGCCCGGCCATTTTTCATCCAATAGTACTTTTCCCATACTTACACACATCTTGTCATATACAAATGAGGGGTGACCACGGGCACACAGAATCACAAAATCAAAGTTATTTCATTACGGCAGACACTAAATCATCCAAAGGAAAGGTTATGTACTCTTTCCTCTCCCCTGCTCATGTGGTAGTGCCCCATATAGTTTTCATAAGAATAACTTATATGTTATCAACATGAAAAATTAGCTTTTTTCTTTCATTACTATAGCAGATCCTATCTTATTGAAGAAAAACTGCTCACCTACACCAAAGAGTTTCTCGTGACTAGGACATCTGAACTGAAATTAGAAATTAACTGCATTACTCTTCAAAGCACTTAAGTACAGTGCTTGATAGTGCTGTTATTTTGTTCCTAGTGTTGACACAGTTTTAGAAACAGTTATTTCAAGTTTATATTGACATATTATCATCAATTATGTTTCACCATCTGTGGATCTAATTAAGTTTACTCTTAAATTTGATTTTACCAGACATCATTCACAAGTGAGACATGTTTACTAAACATCTTTTATGCAAAGAGAAGAAAGAGAAATCAGTTAAAATAGCCCCCAAATAATTTTGATGTTAAAAAATTGAATGTCAAGTAACACTACTTAATTTAGACTATTCTAAGGGCTCATTAGTGGCTGGTCATCCTGGGATAGGGTGGTTGGTATAAGGACACCAATGGATAGCAAGAGCATTCTTGAATTTTATTATGTAGAAAGAAGGTCCAGTTCATTTCTTTCTACTTCCCACTTTATTGTTTACTATAAACAACTATAATAAAGTTCTATTTTTAGATTTTTCAAAACTAGCACCTCCTTAGAAACAATGTTACTATTGTACTTAACTTTATGTTTTTATACATATTAAACCAGTACCCTGGAGTAAGTACGCTCTTCATAGCCGTTTTAAAACTGAGTAGTGCAGTGAATAATGAGCGAATGAGATTATTTGTCTTTTCTCCGTAGTTTATTTAAAGATATACTCTTTTTAAAGTGTATTTTTATTTATTCTGAGAAAAAAATAAGAGAGCAAGTGGGGAAGCAGCAGAGAGAGAGGGAGACAGAATCATAAGCAGGCTTCACGCTGTCAGTGCAGAGCCAAATGTGGGGCTTGAACCCATGAACCGTGAGATCATTACCTGAGCCAAAGTCAAAAGTCAGACACTTAACCGACTAACCACCCAGGCGCCCAAAAGAATATACTTTTAAAATAATATTTTTTTCACTTTCAGTTCTCATGTTTTTGAAGAAATGGGAATGCACACAAGGAAACAGAATAAAATATGAAATAAGGGAAGTCGGTATATGATTAACTATTACCTTTCAATTACTTTGGATTTTGAAAGCTGTATTTCAGTCATTGTTTATCGATGGTAAAATATATGTTCCTCTTACAAAGAGTATATTATGAAATATTTTTGTCCTAGATTAAAAAAACAAATAATCCAGAAAGGGAAAAATGTGGCAAATGATGACAAATACATTTTCACTTATTTAATTATAAAACTATTTTCCAAAAACTGAACATAAGGCAGAAAAAGGAAACAGCAGTATTCTATTTAGTGACTTTGCACTGAACCATATTTGCAGGTCATCTCTGAACAGATTAATGTAAATTAAATCCCTAGAACTGTTTTTCAAATAAGAGATTTATTGGATGACAGTGAACATTCTGCAGAAGGTTATTCTATTCCAGTCACTGGGCTGGGTTATAGTAAAAAAGAATATTTAAACCCAAAATAAAAAAGGTATTATCTAGTACACTTCCCTAGTATTTCTGCGAAAATTGATAGAAGAATTGAATCTCTAAGCCAATGTCAAGAAAATCACTCAGGTGTAATTTCATGTTCAGCAGATATACTCTTGGCAGTTAGAAGAAATATACAATTATACGTAAGAAGATATCTGTGAACAGATATATGCAAACAATGTTAATATTAAAACAAACCAACATATGGAAAATTGGATGTTTAAAAACTCACACTACCAAAATGTCATTTAAAGGTAACCAAGGCTTATAAACCTACTCATTAGTTTATAAAGTTTATCCGTTCCCAATTATATCCATGCCATCAGAGTACAGATCTTTAATCCTTTATATCTCACCACCATTAGTATAATTAAGAAATGCTAAAAATGAGAGGTGTTGGACTTAGTATTATGAATGTTTTAAAGGCATTAGTTTTTATTATCAGTAAACTAGATCTTTTTTATATCAGTGGACAGAAATCACGAATTATTTTTATGGAGAGCATAGTTCACAGAACTGAAATAAAGCAAATGGTAAGTATATGAAGTGTTGCGCATTTGAATTACACGATTCCTATAAACCCATATTCCCTTTGAATAAAGGGACTGGCTTCACTAATTGTGTAGTAAGTCAACTCCCATAAAATTGCCAAACAGAAAATCTATATGAAAACGGCAATGGAGTGCCAAAGATGTGAGCATTTAAAATGCCCCTGTCCAGAATCCCAGGCAAATACATATTTCAAAACATGAACAAATAAAGCAGTGTGATCAATATTATATTGAAGCCTCTAAATACAATCCTGAAACCTATAATCAAGTGCTAATAGCTACAATGTAGTCAATGTACCCTGGAGCACTATTTCTCAAAATGAAGGCCTGATGGTTTATCAAGGTTTGTAAAAAGAGATTGTATAGGTAAAATGCAGGGGAGCTTTATCCTGTCTTTCAGAGATGAGAGATTACAGAATCAAGTCCTTAGAATTATAGTGACTGTGTGTGTGTGTGTGTGTGTGTGTGTGTGTGTGTGTGTGTGTGATTTTTCATAGAGGAAGGTTGGTCTCCTCTGTCTCTTGGGATTTCACATATCACTGTAGTCTTATTATGTCATCTTTCCCTGTTTCAATTCTATGGTGTTATATCATCATTTTAACATCTTTATTGCAGTTGGAGTTGGAGAGCTCAGTGATGCCCCATGTATGCTCACCTGTGAAAATGCAGTAGTGGCGTAGGTGAGAATCATGAAGTCGTGGTCATTGATAACCTAGAAGGAGGGTCTGAGGATTAACTTCTTAAGTGGGAAAAATAAAAGCAAAATAGCATACATGTCACTTAATTTTAGATTAACCTCTTTGGTAATCTGTTTATTCAGATACCAGCTTTGTTTGCTTTTTGTCTTGTACTCAGTTTCCAAATATCAGACTTTTTTTCTGAGCGTTTTAATTGTCACAGCTGTAATTTACACTATAGACTTCTGGGATTGAAAGCAAAATACTCATTCATTGTAGCCATTTACAGCAGGGTACAGCATGTTTCCTTTCCAAAAGTTTTCATTCTTTAGAGCCATGTCAGCATGGCGTTTAGCAACTCTGCTTCCTGTCTGCCAAGCACTGTTTCAGTTTCTTTGATTTGTTATATCTGAATTCCCCACTAACCTGAAGAATCAGAAGCAATTTTGTGCTAGAAAATGTGCTAAAATGAGATAAATTATCTTTATTTTATCCCCATATCTACCCATATTACACATGAAAAAAGAAAAGGAAACACAGGTATTTTCTTAAATACACAACAGTATGTGGGAGAGTTGGAAGGCAAGCCCAGGCTTCCTGACTCTAAAATGTGCATGTCAGTCGGGAGGCATGCTCATCCAGCATTCATAAAGGACAATTAACCATTTGGAGCAGAGAAGGATGGGTGGGCAGCAGAGTTAGAGCTTTTCGCTTCCTCCTCAAATAAAGAACATGTTGGATGTTGGCGTTCTTTCTTCATTAATCTTAACTGGCTGATAGGTAACATGTGGAAGTCAAAGATGCCAGAGGTGGAGAGTAACGCGTATAACATCTACACCCAGATAATGGGAAAAGGATGTAGCAAAAAGTAAAGTTTTGGGGATCTTAGCAGGAGTGGCAGAAATCAGATCTCTGTCAGTGATGGGTAAATGAGATGGTGAGAAAGAGAAAATATGGAATTCAGACTATTTAGGGAGATTTGGATGAAAACGGGGACAGTCTGCATAGCAGCTGGAGCAGAACGTGAGTCATGGCAATGAGAACTTAGGCTCGCTTTTTAAATCTGAAAAGGACACAGGAAGAGCTTCATAATGAAGCACTGGCTAACTTGATGATCTCAGAATGAAGTAAGGATACTGCATGGTGTTTATAGATCTTAAATAAGGGTTGAAAAATTATAATCCCAGTATAAATAAATACTTTCCTATTCAAATGGATGCCTAATCAAACTATCACTTCAAAAGCTTAGATCTGGTGGAATCATCAGAGACCTTTATATGGTATTGTCATTCTCAAATACTTTGTTTTACAAACATTAAACAAGTATATCGTTATCACTATTATTATTGCTGTTAAAATAGTACATATTATTAAAAAACGGTTCATTGTGTTATTGTGCTGAGGGAAACAAAGGCAAGAGAAATGTAGCTTAAATCTCCGTACAGCTTGCAGCCCACTGATACACACCTGCAACGTGCAGAGTGTGACCTTAGCAACTCATGGCTGCCTTAGTGTCTAAATGTTTTTGTTTTATTAAAGACTAAAAGTAACCTTATCTTAACAGTGGCTAGCCCCTGAAGGTCTTGAAAGCCTTGCTTCTAAACTCCTTAGAGACTTATGCTATCCCTAAACCCCACGAACTTAGAAGTATATAATCAGTCACTCCTCACAATCCGAGTGCAGCTCTTTGTGCCCAGGAGTCCTGTCCCCGTGCTATAATAAAATCAACTTTTTGCACCAAAAACATCTCAAGAATTTTCTTTGCTGTTTGTTCACAAACCCTGCTTCATAATTTCATCAACTGTACCATACAAATTAAATGTAAACAATTTGGTTATTTTGAATGAGACTTGAATAACCCTGCCTTGTTTTGTTGAAAGAAGATAATGAATTAAAAATGAAATTTCTTAGGGCATCTGGGTGGCTTAAGAGTTAAGCATCCGACTTTTTTAAAGTTTATTTATTTATTTTGAGAGAGAGAGAGTGTGAACAGGGGAGGGTCGGAGAGAGAGGAAGACAGAGAAAATTCCAAGCAGGCTCTGAACTGCCAGCGAAGAACCCAGAGTGGTGCTAAAACTAGCAAAACGTGAAATCATCACCTGAGCTGAAATCAAGAGTCAGATGCTTAACCAGTTGAGACATCCAGGTGCCCCAAGCATGTGACTCTTGATTTTAACTCAGATTATGACCTCACTGTTGTGGGATGAACCCCATGTTGGTCTTCTTGCTGAGCGTGGAGCCTGCTTGCAATTCTCTCTCTCCCTCTAAATAAACAAACAAACAAACAAACAAACTTAAAAAAGAAATTTATTTAGAGCCCAATTTTCTATGAACAAACTAAATTGTAAATAAGATTCAAACAGCACTAGGGTTATATGCAACAACAAACTGAATAGTGATATTGGTAAATAAAAGCTACACGTTCTTGAGTGACTGTCAAAATAAGGGCACTGAAAGCAGTGAATATTATATTGTGCATAAGAATGCAGACCATAAAATTCTTTTCTTGCTTTTTTTCCCCCTCTAGTAAAGAGTGTTAGTGGGGCTTACCTTGATGATTTTTAGTTCATGGCTAGTCACACCTTGAGTGGCTACATCTGGACCTGGGGAGAGGGATGACTATACCAGGCTTTGAGAAGGCCAGCTACCGGGACTGGTGAGGCAATGTGTCTGCCCTTATGTTGAGATGTACGAGCTGATATAAACTACAAATAAAAGGCTTAATTCTCATTGTTGAATGATGTTGTTTAGAACATTTACCTTAGAAAACCTATAATTGTAAATTCACTCTCATTTCTTTGAAATGAATGTAAATCTTCATAAAAATTTAGGAAGCTCTTGCCAGCTTTCAGACCTAGGGATTTCTTTCTCAAGAAACTGAGAACCATCTCCTTGAAATATAAACATCAGGGAAGATAATGTCTGTATCTCCAGTTTCTCTGGGAGAGTAGGAGTCTAACATCGGTGGGCCAAATTGCAAACTACAAATTTCCAGATTGCATAATTACCTTCTGTCATAAAGAAATGAGAAGTTTACTTTAGATAAAATCAATTAGCTAACACAGATGTCCAGTCCAATTTTCAAGTGATTTAAAGATTAACTATGTGATGAATGATGCTGTTCAGTCTTCTTATTTGAAGACCAGTTAATTGTTTATCTTGAGAACATGTAGTAACATGTTATAACATGTTGTAAATGCTTAGCTGTATACAAAGATAATATCTCTTCCTGTCTTCGCAATCTCATAGTGGATTGCCTAAGATGTGCATCCCCTTCTGGTTCAATGCATATTCAATAATTAAACTTTTTTCCACCTTTGGAAAAAAACTTTTTCTTCCACCTTTGTTGGGGGGTTTTCTGGGTTCAGAGGAGATTTAGTTTTTAGTTATATTTTCCCACAAAAGGTGAGATGATATCCTTTGTGCAAAAGATAATTACTTCATGTTAGGTGAAAGTGCCAACTTTTGCTTTGTGACACATTGGTAGAAAGGTTAAAATATTTACTGATTACCAAAATGGGTAGAACTTGACAGTCAAGGCATTTGCCTTTCTGTTCTTATGTAGATTCCCCACACCACACATTTACCAGCCATACTTTGTGGGTTCCCTTGCCAACTGTTTTCGTATGAGTTTGGCTGATTAAAAGTATTGCCAGGAGATTGGAAAATAGGAGAAATGTACCTGTTTTGGCTGCTGGCAGCTTCACAATAGCTGCCTCTTCACTGACACAGCTCCCACTGACCTGCCCCAGGGTGGGGCACTCCTACAAAATCCTCTCCCTCAATTCCTTCAGCGTTTAGCATGTGTACTAGGCTCCAGCTCTTGCTCACTCTGTAATGCCTCGAAAGTTCTTGCTTGACTTGATATTTATTTCATCTTTAAAACTGATTTTCTGAATCCACATTCTATTCTACTACCTGGTTTGGACTCCCATTAGTTTCGTACAGTTAAATTCTTATGAGGATTTTAAGGACACCAGTATTTATGGTTTTCCACTTTAGGGGAGATATAAAAACGTCCCTCTCATGTTAAGAATAAATTGCCCACTATTGGGTGCCTGGGTGGCTCCATTGGTTACGCACCCAACTCTTGATTTAGGCTCGGGTCATGATCTCACAGTCGTGAGATCAAGCCCTGTGTCCAGCTCCCCTCTGAGCATGTAGCCTACTTAGGATTCTTTCTCTCCCTCTGCCTATGGCCTGCTTGTCCATAAGCCTGTGCTTGCTTGCTCTCTCTCTCTCAAAAAATAAAAAAATTTAAAAAGAGATAATCTTTTTAAAGATGATCACCCACTATCAATATATTTTTAAAAAAATTAGTCTCAAATATATACACTCATATGTTAAAAGGGGACCGTGATATAATGGAAGTAGCATGCCTCTTGCTTTATAGCAAACACAATATCTGAACATTTTCAGCCATGTTTAAAACTCATATGACACATTTTATTTTTATTTTTTTTTTACATTTTTATTTATTTCTAGGAGAGAGAGATACAGCGTGAGCAGGGGAGGGTCAGAGAGAGAGGGAGATACAGACTCTGAAATAGGCTCCAGGCTCTGAGCCGGCAGTCAGCACAGAGCCCGATGCGGGGCTCGAACCCACGAACCGCGAGATTATGACCTAAGCGAAAGTCGGACGCTTAACCGACTAAGCCACCCAGGCGCCCCTCATATGACACATTTTAAATATAATATTTGCTTATAAAAGTAGGTTGTAATCAATCTCTTGCTTGGGGCCATCAATTTTTTCAGTCATTTATATAGTTCACAAATAAACATCCTCTGACTATAATATTGTCACTAAAATTATTTCTGGACTAATTTTATCCTTCTGGACATAATACAGTCACTTAAATTATTTTGGGAATAATTTTTAGATGTATTGTGCAAACAGAGTTTAAAACATGAATTTCTCTTAATATATGGAGCTATGATAGGAGGGACTCTAAGAGGGTATTGAAAAGAATTGATAATAATTGCAAATATACTATGGATTTAAATTATTGCATGTGGTTTAACACAGAAGGCTTCATCTTAATTATATGTAGCAGTTAATAAATGACAGGTAGGTGATAGGATTACTCTTTAAATTTCCAACTGCAGCTCACTATGAACAAGTAGAAATTCTTATTAAAATAATTTTATATTGTGTGGATGCTTGATTTAGATTTCTCTTTGTGTTGTTTTGTTCGTGTTATGCTGACATATTTTCTATATCCAAAACTATTTTCATGGTCTGCTACACAGTATGTTTTTACAATAAGGCTTTAATTCACAGTCACAGTTCAAGTAATAGCTCAAAAAGCAGCTGAAGTACCAAGTTATCATGGAAAAAATGTGCCAAAAATTAAAAAGCCTATGCTTTATATCAGACAGAATCAATTTTCAATATAAACTGTACATTAACTAGCAATTTGGGTGTTAACGTGCAAGTTAACTACTTTTTACCTTTGGTTATCTCTTTCTGAGGAATTATTAACAATTTATTATACAGCAAAATACTGTACTAAATTATATAAAATAATATTTTATGCTCAGTTACTATGTCTCATGTATATTCTCAAACTTCCAAGTACAGAAATTACAGATGTGAAGGTTAACTGACAATACAGATGAATAAATATGGTATTTATTGCCATGTCTATAGATAGTGGTGAATTAGACCCTAAGTCAGAATATGAATTCCCTATTATTGTCTGTTTTGGAGAGAAAAAAAGGGCACAATTGATATTCCTTGGATTTGCAGCACCCCGAGTTAAAAGGAATATACCACTTTATATTAGAATATCTTTCATGGATAATTATACTTCAAATGCTTCAAAGTTCATCCTCATGGGTTAGAATGGTACACACAATTATCCCAAGGGTCAAATGAACTTACTCTGGTACTTTCATCATCCTAGATATCTGAGGAAAGTCAGGAAGCGTACTGGATACATGATACTGTATGACAAAGTGATATAATGCCTTTAGGCAGATAGGATAGGAAAAAAAAATGACCTAACTGAATTCTCCTGGTGGTAGGTTTTTAACAAATAGCAGGGAAGACAACTTAAATTAATGTAATGAACAAACAGGTGAGCAGCACACTCTAAAAAAATCCTTTAATCTAGTTTCAGAAGAGATGACAATTAAGTAAAAACCTGCAGAGCATGATCGCAATTACACAAACCCCCTGCCTTGCAAACTGTCTGAACTTAATCAGGCATGATTTCTTGCATAATAACAGAAACAAGGAACATGTTAAGTAAGGACATGCAAATCCCAGAGAACAAACTGAAAAGCTGAAAGACATATCCCATATATGGAATGTTCCTATACATATTAATTGTGCAAACAATTCTTATGGGAGGAAAATCAGTTAGACAGGAGATTATGACCATGTGTACACATACTATGGTACGTTTCTTTGGAGAACAGCAAATAAAATCCTCTATGATATTTTCTAGTAGAGTTTAAAGATAATGAGCTCTGTTCACAAGGACTGATAATCTCTACTTGTTATTTAAGAAATGTGAATAACAGGATTTTATACAATTATTTACAAGTGTACTTATGAAATAAACAGAAGTAATACTATGTTTTCTTTTGCCAACTCTCCTAAACAAATGCTGAACAGCAGGCCAAGAAATTTCCAATTAAGGAGAAGAACCCTCTTATTAATAAAGGACTGTTATCATCACAGATGCAGGCACATTAAGGATACAAAAAGGCCTCCTAATCTCTCCCTCTGCCACATCTGGATGTCCCTTTTACAAAATGGTGCAGTTTATCCCATGTCATTTAAAATCTAAAGACCATTTTATCTTCACAGTATATTTTGTGTGGATATTAATCCTTTAACTTAACTGGTTTATGTGATGAATTCTACATATGTAACCTAGGAAATATAAAACTTAAGAAGAAGGGGTATAAAAACATAACATTTAGTATATAATTATCTTATTCTTATAATGTTTATTTTTATTCATTTTAGAATGTAAGAACATAAAAGATGAAAAGAAAAGCAAAAGAATACAGATAAGAAAACTTACAACTCTAATGTTAATATTACTGATAATACCAATTACTGACAATACCAAATACTGGCAAGGAACTTTCACACTCTGTTGGTAGGAAAAGAAACTGGTAGAACCACATTGGAAAACTGTTTGGGTGTTGGTAGTAAAGTTGATTATAGGCATGATCTGTGACACTGGCATTCTACTACTAAACATAGAACCAAAAGAAATTCACACATATGTGCACCAAGAGATGTATGTAAGTATATTCATAACAGCATGATTTGTAAGAGCCAAAAACAAGAAAAAAATGTTTGATGTATTTTTCTAAATTTTCTATCTTTTCACATTTTTTGGCATTAAGGTATTAAAAATAGGCAACATGTGTTTTATTACTTTGTATACTTTTTATATTTTAATATTAAATCTAATCATATTATGTACAATTGAATATGTTTCAAAAATAATTCTATTCTGTAAATACGCAATAATATATTTGAGTTCAATATTCTGTTTTCTATAAATTGTTCCTATGTTTTCTTGTTAAATTAACACAAAGGCAATTGCTCTTTTATTTAAATGTTATTTGTATCACTGCTTTTTTCTCTCTAAATATTAATAAATGTAGAAATATTGGTCAGCAATACATGAATGATGATAAGAGTACTGATACACATTGTAAAACTTCTCATAAAACTTTTTTAGAGGTCACATTCCAAAAAATAATGAACAAGTATGTCTATATTAATAAAATGTTGCCATTATTTGTTTAATGTATAGTAAAATCTTGGATTGTGAGTTATTTTTTCTGAGCCTTCCTCAAGTGAGCAAATATTTCTAATAAATTTCAATTGGATAAACTAGCAATGTCTTGCAATATGAGTAATAAGTGACACCAAATGTCACATGACGACAGCTGAGCCAGTGCAATGCTTCTTAAAATTTGTTTTGATATACAAGTGCTTTAGATTACAAGTGTGTTTCTGGAACAAATTATGATTGCAAACCAAGGTGTTACTATAATTTAATAAATGTTCATTTATTTTTGTTCTATAATAAAACTTACTAAAAGTGTAAAGCAGTACTAAAATGGAAGCACTAACTCCCATAATATCTTTTCCTCCTGATAATGATGTAACTATTTAGTGTATCTACAACATATTTTACCTATTTATCAACAAATTGACAGTTCCAGTATTTTTGTTAATATTTTGCTGAGTGTGTTTCATAAATGAATTAACAATTTGAAAATACATTTGTGAATCTAAAATAGTTATATATCTATGAAACTTATGTACTCTAGACATATATACACTCACATATATTTAAATTTTATTTATTTATTTTGAGAGAGAACATGTGTACATGCAAGGGTGTACACATGTGAGAAGGGGAGGGGCAGAGTGGGAGGGAGAGAAGCCCAAGCAGGCTCTGCCCTGTTAGCACAGAGCCAGTATGGGGCTTCATCTCATGAACTGGGAGATCATGACCTGAGCTGAGATCAAAAGTCAGATGTTTAACCAACTGAGTCATGCAGGCAACTTTCCTCTAGAATATACTGAATAACACCGAGATGATTTCTGATTTAATAATAAAAGAATAAACAATATGTTACTCATTTTTAAATTGATTATGTGGATGATGATACATTTTAAATTAAATAATGTTTAAACACAAAAAATAAAATTATTTCCGTCTTAAAACATTTTCTGTTTTCTTGTCTGATTTTAGAATTCAAAACCTAAAACTTAAAATTATAACTATCACTCAGGCAATATAATTTTTAATATTCTATTTAGTATTAACTTATTTACTCTTTGGGACTCATATCTTTCAGCATCATTTCTCATTTATGCTCTTTGTTTTCTCCTAAAATTAATAATATAAATACAAATCCTTCATAAGATTTTGAATACTATTTATTTTCCCTACACATTTTAATCTCTTCACCTTCTGCTCTCTGTACAGTGAATTATATAAGATGCTTTAACACACCAAACCATTTTGAGCAGTACCTATTTTAAATGTTCCATGTCTACTGAGAATTTTGAGAAATATTCTTTATAATTTTTTAAATGTTTACTTATTTTTGAGGAAGAAAGAGAGTGTGAGCAGGGAATGGACAGAGAGAGAGGGAGACACAGAATCTGAGCCAGGATCCAGGCTCTGAGACGTCAGCACACAGCCCAATGCAGGGCTTGAACTCACAATCAAGAAGATCACGACCTGAGCCAAAGTCAGACGCTCAACCAACTGAGCCCAGATGCCCCGAGAAATATTCTTTATAAATAATAAACTATAAATATTTCTTTTTTTAACTTAAAAACATTTTTTATGTTTATTTATTTTTGAGAGACAGAAAGAGTGTGAGTTGGGGAATAGCAGAGAGAGAGGGAGACACAGAATCCAAAGCAGGCTCCAGGCTCCAAGCTGTCAGCACAGAGCCCAACACAGGGCTTGAACCCAATGAACCCTGAGATCATGACCTGAGCTGAAGTCAAACACTTAACCAACTGAACCACTCATGTACCCCAATAATAAATATTTCTAAAATAAGTAGATGAACATTTAAACATTAACCACTAAGCAACTGCAAAATGAGAAAAAAAATAACTAACAAAAAGCAATGTACAGCGTATATAGCATGCTAATAATTTGTTTAAAAAAGGAACTTCTGGTTTTAGCTATAATATATAACTGTTTTGGACATTGTCACTCCTATCCTAAAAACAAGAAAAAACTTAACAAATTGAAAATCAGGAACTTTTCTTAGATGCATTGGGGAATATAAATCACATCTAGTGGAAATCTGGGGAGACAGAAAAATACAAAGAATGAAAACTGAGGTTAACTTACCTGAAATAAATCACCAGAGCTTGTAACTGTCAAGAACAGTAACTAGTAATTTGGCAAATTGGTAGAAACTGAATATAGACTCTCTTGTGAGTTAAAATCTCCTGGGGGTTCAATTTCTGGAGTATTTTGAACTTTATAAGATTTTGTCTCTATGAACCAAACCAGATTTTCATATGATCTGAAAAATATCCTTTAATGTTTCATACAGGCAGAAGGGGGGGGAATCTTGAAATATGTCCAGAGTGTTCGCCATTACAAAGATCTTCCCTTGAAAGGAAATTTACCAGATACTTATCTCCTATAGACAAAGAGCAGGTATCCAATTCCAGCTCTCTCTAACCTATTCCTCTGCAGTAGAAGGGAAAAGGCTAAGAAAGACACTCAAAGGTCAGAGCTTAAGAAGTCAGGCTCACCAATAACTTAACTTTAATCATATGATTAACAAATATATTCTACTCAATCCCTTTCCACTACATTAATAGAAAGGAGTAAAAGAGAATGCTAGGAAAAAAAATAGACTGTAACAGAAATAAATGTCTTAATGGTCTCATCAAACAGGACCAGGCTGAGAAAAGAATTCGTGGGACTGAAGATAATGTCAGTAAAAACTTCTCAAACTGAAATGCAACACTTAAAACAAAATGAATGAATGAAAAAAACTAACAGATCATCATGAAACTGTGGTGTAGTTACAAATGTCATAGCATACTTTGCTAGAAAGATCAGAAAGAAAATAGAGAAAGGAGGAAAAGAAATATTTAATTAATAAGGGATGGAAATTTTCCAAAATTAATAACATATCAAGCCACAGAACTCAAAGTTCAGAAAATACAAATGATAGCAATGATTGAGAAAAGAACTGGGACTAATCTACTAAATATATCTATAGTAACTGTGAAGAAGTATAGTGTTACCTGAAAGTAGAGTTATATTATTTGTAAGTGTATATTGCAAACCCTAGAGAAATACCGAAAATGTAAATAAGTAGGAGGCACCTGGGTGGCTCAGTCAGTTAAGGGGCCAACTTCGGCTCAGATCATGATCTCACCGCTTGCGGGTTCCAGCCCTGCATCGGGCTCTATGCTGACTGCCAGCTAAGAGCCTGGAGCCTGCTTCAGATTCTGTGCCTCCCTCTCTCTCTGGCCACCCGCCCCCCCACTCATGCTGTCTCTCTCTCTCTGTCAGAAATAAATAAAACATTAAAAAAAATAATAAATAAATAAATAAATAAGTAGTATAATTGATATACTAAGGTATAAGAGAACATAAAACCTTACAAAATGGTTTAAGTGGTTTATTAATTTAAACCAGTTTAGGCAGAAAAAGAGGGAAGGTAAAAATGAAACAAAGAATAAGCGTAAAGAAAATAAACAGTTATAAATAGATTACATACTAATGTAACTGTATCAATAGCTACTGTAAATCTAAATCTACCAACTAATAGAGTTTGCCTGGATTTTTAAAAAACAAGCACAACAGAGACACAACTATGTTGCCCTTAAGAAACCCACTTTAATTATAAATACATCATTTAAAATTAAAGAGGTGGAGAAAGATATATACCATGCTAACACAACTCAAAGAAAATTGGAGTAAATACATATTTATTTTTGAAAAAGCAAACTTTGGAACTACTATACATTATCATGACAAAGAAGAATATTACTTAAAGTTAACGAAGTCTATTCTCCAAGAAGACATAACAATCCTCAACATATATGCAGCTAATAGTAGAACATCAAAGTATGAGAGAATAAAGCTGATAAAAATGCAAGGAGAAATTTGTCAAGGCACTATCATAGTTGGATAGATCAACAGCCCAATGTCAATAATTGGCAAACCCAACTGACAGAAAGTCAGTAAGAATATAGTGGAACTGAATGGAACCATCTATGAACTTCATCTAATTAACATTTCTAAATATTTCATCAATCTATAGCAGAATACAAATTCTTCTCAAGTATAATGGAACATTCGCCAAGATAGACCACATTCTTGTCTAAAAAAGTAGCTTAACAAATTTAAAAGAATAGAATTCATAAATAGCATGCTCTTAAACCACAGTGGAATTAATTAGATACCAATAACAGAATGAGCTGGAAAATTTTAAAATACTTTGAAATTAAACACTATACCTCTAAGTATGCATGGGTCAAAATGGAAGTCTCAAAAAAGATGAAAATGTATTTTGAATTCAACAAAAATAAAAATACAAGTTATCAAAATTTGTGGGAGGTAGTGAAAGTATGCTTAGTGGGAAATTTATAGCACTGAATCCACATATTAGAAAAAAGATGTAAAATCAATAATCATGGTATTTACATTAGGAAACTAGAGAAAGAACAGTACTATAAGCATAACAAGCATAGGAAAAATGATAACTACAAGTTAAAATTGAAATTAAAAACAGGAAACCAATAGAGAAAATAAATAACACAAAAAACTTGTTCTTTAAAAAGGTCAGTAATGTGATAAATATCTAGACAGGCTAGTCAAGAAAAAAAGAGAAAAGACACATATTACTAACCCAAAAATAAAAGAGAGGGTGTCACTACTGACTCCATAGACATTTAAAGGAAAATAAGTAGATAATATTTACAATTACAAATATGCCCACAAATTTAACAAAGTAGATGAAATTAACCAAATCCTAAAAGACCAAAATAGCAAAACTCACAAAAGAAGTAAGTTTTCTGAATATACCTTTATCCATTAAGAAGTTGAATCAATAATTAAATTTGAAAACATAAAACACCAGTCTTAGATGGTTTCACTAGTGGCTTCTATCAAATTTTAAAGAAGAAATACCAATTCTCTCTAATCTTTTCCAGAAAATTGAATCCAGAAATTTCCAGAAAATTACTACCCTTAATGCAGTCTATCAGGGTAGCATAACCCCAATACAAAAACCAGTTAAGCCATTACAGAAGAGAAAAACTATAAACCAAAAACTCTAATGGATACAAATTTAAAATGTATTAAGAATATTTTAGCTAATAAAACCCAGCATTACATAAAAAGCATTATTTTACATCATTGCCACTTGGGATTTATTCCTATGCTAAAGCTGGTTGACATTTGAAATCAATCAGTGTATTTCATTATATTAACAAGCTAAAGAAGAAAATCAAATATAACAACTGATAGAGAAAAAAACATTTGACAAATCTAACACCCATTCATGATAAAAATTCTCAAAAAACTAAAAAGAGGTAAATTTTTCAAATTGCTAGAAAACACCTACAAAAACCCTACAGCTTAACATATTTTTAAAGTTTATTTATTTATTTTGAGAGAGAGAGAGAGAGAGAAAGTCGCAGAGAGAGAGAAGAGAGAACACTAGGCAGACTCAGCACTGTCAGCACTGAACCTGACTCAGGACTCAAACTGTGAGATCATGACCTGAGTCAAAACCAAGAAGTGAACACCTAATCGATTGAGCCACTCAGACACCCCTCCTACTAACATGTTTAATGGTGAAAACCTAGATGTTTCCCTCTTAAGATTAGGAGCAAAGCAAGGATTATTCCTTTCATTACTCCTATTCAACACAGTGCTAGAAATCCAGCTAATGTCGTTAATATAGGATGAAAAAACGTGTTTTAAAGCTTGGAATAGCAAAAATAAACTGCCATTATTAACAGATAATATGATTATCTATGTAGAAAATCTCACATCAAATAAAATCTTGGAATTAATAAATGATTAAAGGTTGGACTACAAGATTAAAATAAATAAAAATAAATAAAATAAAGTCATTTCTTTCCTATATTTTAGCAATGAATAATTGGAATTTGAAATTAAAAACACAATATCACTTACTTTAGCATAAAAGAAGAAAAAAGAAAAAAGAAAATGCTTAGATGTAAATCTAACAAAATATGTACACATATTTTCTTTAAAATTTCTTTTTTTAAGTAATTCTACGCCTACCACAGGGCTTGAATTTACCACTCGGAGATCAAGAGTCATGTGCTTTAACAACTCAACCATTAGGTATCCCCATTATTTATTTTTGAAAATTAGTGGAACTCTGATGAAAGAAACTAAGATGTAAATAAATGGAGATGAATGTTGTGTTCATGAATGGGAAGACTTGATTTCTTATGATATCAGTTGTTTCAAATTGATCTATTGATTTAACACATTCTTAATCAGCATTCAAAAAAATTATTTCTTGGGTATTGACAAATTGTATCTAAAGTTTTTACTGAAAAGTCAAAGACCTAGAACAGGCAAAACAATGACAAAGAACAAAATTGGGGGACTGACATGACTTGATTATAATGCTACTATAATCAAGACAGTTTGGTATAAGCAAGAGAATAGACAGATCAATGGAACAGACTAGAAATCTTAGCAATATAGGAAGAGAGGGAGTTCAATGGACCAGGAATAGCCCTTTCAACAAGTGATACTAGAAAAACTTGAAAATCTCCATATAAAGATAAATTAATCTAGACAAAGCCCTTAAACCTTTCACAAACAAAATTCAAAATGGATCAAATACCTGAATGAAAATACAAACTATGAATGTTTTTGAAAGTAACAGAGGTGAAAATAAAATACCTTGGATTTAAGCATCGGTTTTTAATACAACCCACCAAAAGCATGATTTGTTAAAAAAATTGAGGTTGGTCTTTATTAAAATAAAACCTTCTCTTCTGTGAAAGGCACTGTTAAGGGAATGAAAAGCTAAGCGCCAACTGACTTGAAATAATTGTAAAACACTTACTTGATAAAGAAATTATACCCAAAATTTATAAAGAGGTCTTAAAACTCAACAATAAGAAAATAAATAATCCAGTTAGGAAAAGGGCAAAGCATCTGAACAGATATCTTACCGAGATAAACAGGCATAGGAAAAATAAGCCCATGAGAAATGGTCCAGATCGTATGTTAAGACACTGTACAATGAAACAATCAGACACCATTACACATCTATTAGAACGGCTAAAATCCATAAATCTGAAAATACCAAATGCTAGTAAGGATGCAGAGCAAAATAAATCCTCATTCATATCTGGTTGCAATTCAAAACTGTGTAACCATTTTAGAAGGCAGCTGGCAGGATTTTTTTTAGAAAGCTAAACATAGTCTTACCATATGATCCAGCAACAGCGCTCATAGGTATTTATCCAATTGAGTTGAAAACGTATGTCTACACAAAAACCTGAAAACTGATGTTTATTCCAGCTTTATTTGTAATTGCCCATAATTGAAAGCAACCAAAATCTCCTCCATAGGTGAATGAAAAACCTGTGTTTAATTCATTCAGTGAAATATTTTTCAATGTCAAAAAAGAAATGGATCTATCAGATAGGCATGAAAAGACAAGGCACAAAACAATTTTAAATACATAGTGCTAGTGAAAGAAGCCAGTCTGAAAAGGCTACAAACTGTATGATTCTACTATATAACATTCTTCAGAAGGAAAGACTGTGGAGAGTGAAAATATCTATGGTAGCTAGAGTATCAAGAGGGAGAAGTGAATATGTGAAACACATGATTTTTAGAACAGTGAAACTATTCTGTATAATACTATAATGGCAGACCCATGACATATATTTGTTACAACTCATAGAAAGGAAAACACAAAGAATGAACCCTAATGTAAGTTATGAAATTTAATTAATAGTAATGTATAAATACTTATATTTTTTGTAATGAAGATACCATATTAATGTAAGATGTTCATAATGGGGAAGCTGTGCTGAAGGGTGGGTGTATGGTATATGGAGACTGTACTTTCTGCTCAATTCTCCCTAAATCTAGAACTCTTCTAAAAACATAAAGCCTATTAATTAAAAATAAAGGAAAGTCTGTATATATATGTGTGTGAGTATATATATATATATATATATATATATATATATATAAAATTTGCATGTAAATGAACAAAATATTCTTGGAATAATTTAGAAGAAAATTATAACAGGTAGTTTTGAGTAATAAGTAGCTATGAGACACTAATGGAAGGCAACTTTTTACTCATTTCCTTTTGTAGATTTTATATTTTAAAAAGGTATGAGTGACTTGAAGTTCAAATATAATTAATTAAACTACATTAAAAGTAGGAATAGTAGCAATTCCAAAATGACTTCAGCATTATCCAAACTGTTTATTGTGTATAGTTCATACTTTGAGAAGACTTAAACAAGACACATACATTTTCAAAAGTACAGTTTTACCAGACGTTTTGAAATTTGTCAGTTTCAAAAAAAAAAGAGTCAAATAACTACACATTAGCACTGCAAAAAAGCACAGTGCTAATATCAAGAATTTTACTTCTCAGTCTCATTAACTCTTCCCTCACTTGTGCCCCTAAATCACTTATTTGATTGAATGAAAAGCAGTGTTTATAATTCATCTCTTTCTGAGTTAATATAAAGTGACTTCTGTTACTGAAAAAGTTAAAAAAGAAAAAGAAAAAATGCATCAAAATTAACATGATTAAGTCTCTTACTTGGATATTTGTTCCAGGATATTTTATTGAGGAATCTGTTGGAATAAAATGCATTTTCTTTGTATCTCTAAACAAGTAAGATCTGCAAACTTGGAAATTTTCTTGAGATTGCTTACAATTTCCTATATTCCAAATTTTGTGTACTCTTTATTTTCAATGTTTCAAATTTTTATTTATTTAACTTCTAGTTTGTTAACATAGAGTGTAATATTAATTTTAGGGGTAGAATTTAGCGATTCATCACTTACAGACAACACCCAGTGCTCAGCCCTCTTGAATACCCATCACCCATTTGGTCCATACCCCCACACACCTGCCCTCCAGCAACACTGCTTTTTCTTTATACTTAAGAGTCTGTTAGGTGCCTGGGTGCTCACAGCTTGGGATTCTCTCTGTCTCTGTGTCCCTCTCCCACTGACACATGTGCATGCATGCGCACGCTCTCCCGCTTTCTCTCTCTCTCAAAATAAATAAATAAACTTTATTTTAAAAAAGAGTCATTTTTGTGAATTGCCTCCCTCCCTTTTTTCTTTCCCCTATATTTATGTTTGTTTCTTAAAGTCCATATATGAGTGAAATCATATGGTATTTGTCTTTCTCTGACTTAGTTTGCATAGAATAATATGCTCTATTTTAAAAATGAATATGTTAGATAATTTTCAGAGACATGCTAAAAAATGAGATCCTCAGAGTCAGGATCTCTCTATATTCATCTTGACACTTTAGCCACAAGCAAAATGTCTGGTAGAGTGATTGGATTTTTGTTAAACATATTTATATTATTTTGCTTTCTTCATAGTATTCTAGTGTCCAGTATCATTTTAGTAAAAATATTTATGTAATTGATTATTCTATTTATTATTTTTTCTATGTGTTATTCTTTCAGGTATATTTGTACAAAGAGAAGACAAAAATGTTTTGTTTCATAGAGACTTACTATTTTTGCTCTTATTTCTTATGATACATTAATATGACATGAATGGCAGTAAAAATTTGTAAAGAAATTTGGCAATTTCTTTAACACATTAATTTCTCCAAATAGTTTTATTTGTTCGGCTAGTTTAACCAGATGTATTGCGAGATCCAAATATACAATTTATCTGTCACATTTTGTCCTGTAACAAAATCCTAAGTAGACAGTTTCTTTCCTGGAGAACATATTTTAATGATAATGAGTAATTCTACTACATAAATTTAAAATTAAAAAAAATTATTTTCAGTGTGTCACTATTTTGAAGTTATTGTACTTTACTGATTTTATACCTTTTAGCAATTGTAACAGAAATTATACTTTTGCCAAAATATTTCTAGTTTCATGAAATAATAATGATATAATTTGATGATAAATACATAGGAGTTTATTAACCTGGTTACTTTTCTATTTCTAAGGATATTTATTTAATGTACACATCAGGTTTATTTCTGGGTTGATTTTATTATTGAGTAATAACTGACATACAATGATTTATGAATAAAGTACAATAATATGTCCAATATTGTTATACCACTGCTTACACCCATGAAACCATCAACACTACAAGCAAGATAAGGATCATATCTAGACCCTTCAAATGTTTCCCCATGTCCTACTGTACTTTCTTCCTCCTGACCCCATGCCCAGGCAAGTACTAATATGCTTTCTCATTATAGACTTATTTGCATTTTCTAGAGTTTTATATTAATGGAATCGTGTAGCATACATTCTTTCATTATTTTTACTCAGCTAATTATTTTGTGATTCATCTGTGTTGTAGTGTATGTTACTAGTTCACTCCTTTTATGGCTAAATAGTATTCTATTATGGGCATATACTGCAATTTGTTATTCATCCACCCATTAATCGGTATTTGGCTGTTTTCAGTTTTCCCTGTTACAATTAACATGGCTATAAGCATTATCTTTAAGTAAGTCTTTGTATGGGTCTATGCTTTCATTTCTCTTGCAAAAATACCTACAAATGAATGATCACATAATATGATAAATGTGTGTTTAATTTTTTGAGACTACCTGACTTCCAATATCATTCTTTCACTTTACATTCCTCCTGGCAGTTTATGACAGTTTCCATATTCTCACCCTTTTGATATAGGCAGTCTTTTGAAATGATAACTATTCTAATATTTGGTGCATAGGGGCACATGAACCCCAATGTTTACAGCAGAGCTTTCAACAATAACCAAATTATGGAAAGAGCCTAAATGTCCATCAACTGATGAATAGATAAAGAAGATGCAGTTTACATATTCAATGGAACACTACTTGCCAGTGGGAAAGAATGAAATCATGCCATTTGTAGCAACATGGATGGAACTGGAAGGTATTATGCTAAGTGAAATAAGTCAGTCAGAGAAGGACAGATATCATATTTTCACTCATATGTAGATCTTGAGAAACTGAATAGAAGGCCATGGGGAAAGGGAAGAGGGAAAAATTAAATACAGAGAGGGAGGGAGGCAAACCACAAGAGAATATTAAACATGGAGAACAAACTAAGGGTGGATGGGGGCCTGGGGAGAGGGGAAATTGGTGATGGGTGTTGAGAAGGGTACTTGTTGGGATGAACAATGGCTGTTTTATGTAAGCCAATTTGACATAAATTATATTCATAAAAAATTAAAATTTGCTGATCAGATTGTTGAAAATGAAAAAAAAATGTCTTTCAAATAGCATTTATTTTTAATTTTGATGGAGTCCAGTTTATCAATTTTTGGTTTTTTAATGTATTTGGTATTGTTGACAAACAGCATTTTTTAATGTATTCCTCTATACATTTTATAGATATAGGCTTTACACTTCAGCCTATGATTTGTTTCAAATTATTAATATTTTGTTTGTATGGTGTAAGATACTTGTCGATGTTCACTGTTTTATATACAGCCTTTCATCTAATCAAGCACAAGTGTTGAAAATTTTTTTTCTTTCTCCACTTACTTGTCCTTCAACCTTTGTCAAAAATACGTTGTCTGTATGCAGATGGATCTACTTCTGTACTCTTTTTTGTTCCATTCATCTATGATTATACCAATACCAAAATGCTTTGGCTGCTTTAACTTTTAAGAGTCTCGAAATTAGGTAGCGTTAGTCTTTCATCTTTGCTTTTCATTTTTCAGAGTTGACTTGGCTATTCTAAGACATTTGCATTTCCATATGAATTTGGAATTTTTTTGACCCTCCAGATCAATTTACAGAGAACTGCCACCTGAAAAATACTGAATCTTCCGAATAATGAACACAGCATGTCTCTATTTTTCTCAAAATCTAATATTTAATTTCTCTCTTGCAGTGTCTTATATTTCTTCAATGTACAGGTTTTTATATTCTTCTCAGATATCTACCTTAGCACTTCACTATATTAATTCTATTATAAATAGGATTTCCTTTTAATTTCTGATTTCCATTTCTGTTGGTATATAGAAACAAAAGTGCTGTTTGTATATTGATCATGTACTCTACAACCTTGCTAACATCACTCATTAGTTCTGGCAAGATTTACAGATTCCATCAGGATTCTACCTAAAAGATCATGTAATCTGTAAATAAATATAGTTTACCTTTTCCATTCAAACAGTCATTATTTTTATTTCCTTTTTTTTGGATTATTTTGCTAGGTTGTACTTCTAGGACAACTTGAGCAGAAGTTTTGAGGTCAGATATCTTTGTCTTGTTCTGTTTTAAGGTTCCCCCTAAAAACTCAATTTTCAAAATATTCTATTTTATTGAAAACAATTCAACTATTCCAACTTTCACAGTTAAATATAGTGTTAGCTTTCAGGTTTTAATGGATGCCCTTTATTGGGTTTAGAAGTTTGTTTCTATTCTAAGCTTTCTGAAAGTTTTATTTTGAATGGATGTCCATTTAATCACATTATTTTTTTCTGTATGTATTGCATGATCATGTGGTTTTATGCTTTTGTCTAATTAATGTTAACGTTGATTGATTTAAAAATATTATACCACCTCTGAATTTGAGGGCTAACCTTCATTTTACCGTGTGGTAAAATATGTGTAAAATATGTATACAATGTGCTATCTTTTTACATATTGTTGAATTTGATTTTATTTTCTACATTTTTTAAATCACATATGTGTATATATAACTATATATGCAATTTGTATTATTTGTATTTTGGGGAACAATCTACTAGTTCTTTGGATGTTTGTTCAAATTCTTCCTTTCAGTTTCGACCATGAGTATGTGTTTCAGCTGACTGCTGTGCTCATTGATGTGCTCCCATCAGTGTGTGTGTGTGTGTTTATTTTCTGAACACTTTTTTTTTCCAACACGGTGAGATGATCCATGCTTGTCATGTATTTCCTATCCTAGTACTAGAATAAGCTATTTCAGTAAGGCTCATTCCTTTCATTGAAGAAAAGTACTGGAAGCTAAGATATTGATGTTAGCAATACCTGCTGCTCCTCAAGTCTCATTCCTTTTAGCTTTTTTTTAGGCGACACTGAACAGAAAAATGTCTGTATATTAAAGCATGTATACACATACCTATAAAATATCTTATATATAACAATATGGAGACTAAGCTAAACATCAACATTTTCTGATGTCTCAGATTCTCACCTATTACCACATAGAGCTTTCTAGCCTCCTCTTCTTGCTTATCTGTAACTTTCCATTCTAAGAGTGGGAACCTTAACTTCCACCAGCTACCATTTTTTAAAATTCAGTTCCACTATTCCATGTATAGCAGTATTAGCTTTGTAAACCCGTACAATATGGGAAACATTTTAGCAACTAAAATACAGTTCATATGTGCTTTTAATTTTACAGATTCTATTTATTTCCAAAGTTAATTTGGCCCCCACCCTTTCTCCTGCTCCCCTTTAGATTTTTTTTCAATATACTGTAATAAAATTGTATTTTCTGTTTGATCTTTACTCCTTACTGTTTCTCCAACCTCCTAAGCAATTTTCTTTTTTAGTCGCACACATTAATGCTGACTGTTTATGCTGTTATGTTCTATGGATTTTTATAAACGCATAATGGCATGCATCTAGCATTACAGTACCAAACTAAATAGTTTCACCACCATAAGGTTTCCATAAGGATAAATAAGGTATTTGTCACTCTACCCCTGCCTGCAAGCCACTGGCACCAAGTGATGAGCTAGCTAGTTAATATATTTATATTTTTTTCCCTTTTCAAGCTGTCATATCATTGCAATATATGCCACGTAGATTTTTCAGACTCCGTTCTTTCACTTGCCAGTATTCAACTGAGCTTCCTTCAAGTCTTTTGGAGGTTTGAAAGCTCATTTTTTTTCTTATTGCTAAATTACGTTCCATTGTAAGAATGTACTACAGTTTGTTTATTTTTTTCTGTTTTTCATATTTTATTTATCGNCAACTATCTTTTCCCATTCCGTTGGTTGCCTATTAATTTTCTGGATTGTTTCCTTGGCTGTGCAGAATCTAAGAATGTACTACAGTTTGTTAATCCATCCATCTATTAAAGGGTTATCTTAGTTGTTTTTAGTTTTTGTCATTATCAATTAAGCAGTCATAAATACTTGCCTGTAGATTTTTATGTGATCATAAGTTATGAAAACAATTGCAGAAATACCTACTGACACCTTTGTTGGATTTCATGAGAAGACTGTTTAACTTTGCAACAAACTGCAGAAGTATCTTCCAAAGTAGCTGTAGAATTTTGCATTTCAATGTACAATGAATGAGAGTTTTGCTGTTCTACATCCTTGTCAGCATTTGGTATAGTCACATTTTTGGATTTTAGCCATTCTAATAGATACAAAGTGGTATTGTATTGTACTTTTAATTACACAGATGACAAATAACGTTGACTATGTTTTGATAGACATTTAAAATCAGTATATCTTCTTTGGTGAGGTGTCTGTTTAGATCTCTTGACTTATTCTTAATTGTTTTGTTTTCTTTTCTTAGTTTAAGGCAGATCTTTATGTATTTTGATTACAAGTACTTTTCAGATATGTCCTTACAAATATTTTCTCCCATTTTCTAGTTATTTTCACTTTTTTTAACAATATCTTTCACAAAGCAGTTTTTAATTTTAATGAAAAGATCAATTTATTGATATTTTATACCATGGATTATGACATTGGTTATGTATCTAAAAACTTACTGCCAATCTCTAGGTAACTAGATACTCTCCTATATATTTTCTCTAAGCTTTACAATGTTGAATTTGGAAATTAGTCCTATTATCCATTGATCCATTTTAAGTTATTTTTTGTGAAAGCTATAAGGCATTTGATTAGATCTATTTATCCATTTCTTGCTTGCAAACTTAAAGGCTAAATTTTTGAGCACTTCTGCTGAAAAGAATATCCATTTTCTATTGAGTTCCCTTTGTACCTTTTAAAAAGATCTGTTAATGTGAGTCTATTGCTTGATTCTCTATTCTGTTCTATTGACCTATTTGTCAATTCTTTTGCCAATACTAAACCGTGTTGACTATGGTTCTTTACAGTAAGTCTTGAAGTAGGTAGTGTTACTCCTCCAATTTAGCTCACCTTCTTCAGTATCATGTTGGTTATTCACATAAACATTCTATGTCCAGAAAAGAGTTTGCTGGGAATTTGACAGATTGCCTTGGAGCAAATGTTGATTTTAAGCTGGCTAAGAGTTAGGCTGTTTAATGTTTCTTGTAGTTGTAAATCCAAGAGGTTTAAATTTCTCTTGTGTTCTGATTTTTTCCCCTTTTGTCTTTAGATTTCCTTAACCCCTCCTCCTCCTGTTCTTGCAGGTCTTTTAGCTATAATCCAGTTATACTGAAGCCCTGTTGATATGGTTGCAGGGTTGTGTTAGGGGGGCTGGTAAAATATTCTATAATCTTACGGTTATCTCAGTCTTCTCCTCCATCCTGGGCTCTTCACAAATATTTCTCAACATTTGTTTATTACCTTAGCTAAAACTGGAAGGCTAGTGTGTGCTGGAATAGGGTATTTTTATTTTATCCAAGTAGCATAAGGTTCAGGTTAAGTGTTTACTTCACTTGATTAGACCTTTGTTACAGAGAGCGTGGTTGGACTGTTTCAAAGTGGCTACTTTTTCCCTTCCCTCTGCCGGAAGCAACTGGGTTTTTCTTGGCTCTTCAGTATGAGAACCTTATGATGCCTGAGCAGTTTAGCTCCTTAGCTATGGTTGCTCAAACAAGAAACTTAACTCTTAGATTTAAATTTCATGAATACGTTAAATAAAGTTTCTCATAACAGAATGCTAGACTCTGTTGTGATTTGTCCTTTGTCTTATAAATCAAAATCCTGTTTTTATCTCACCTATGACTATTATCAATATTCAATTAGAAAATCATGTATTTTTATCCTCCTTACCCAGAATTGTCAAAACGCTCATAGTAATTTATGTTTACTTAATAGTTTAATGATTCTCCCAACCTACTGGAAATATTCTTTTCCAGTAGAATATTTATACCAAATATCTATACCAAATACCAGTTCTATACCAGATATATATACCAATATATTTATACCAATTTCTATACCAAAGCAGTTCACAGAAAAAAGTAATTACATAAATAGAAATAGACATAAAAATTATCAAGGGTTCAGATGCTTGTCCAAAGGTTTTACATGTACTCACATGGTTGCTTGTGGGAATAAATTCATGAATGGATGCAATTTAAAGATAAGAAAATTGTATGGGGTGTCTGGGTGGCTCAGTTGGCTAAGCATCTCATTTCAGCTCAGGTCATGATCTCATGGTCTATGGGTTTGAACTCCACATCGGGCTCTGTATTGACAGCTCAGAGCCTGTAGCTGCTTTGGATTCTGACAGCTGGTCTCACTCTACCCCTCCCCTGTTCATACTCTGTCTCTTTCACTCTTTCAAAAATAAATAAACATTACAATTAAAAAAGAAAAAATAAAATTGTGAAACATGGAACAATGGCTCTCCAACACGATTTTCCTGAACTAGAGACTTGGTTACCTGGGTAAAACACCAATTCTTCTTTAGAGATAGTTATGTGCATTTAACTATGTTCTAACCAATGAAATATAACTGTTAGTGATGTGCTAGTTGGTCAAAAAGAAATTGTTCGCCCTCACAATTATTCTTTGTGACTCTTTTTGCAGGTTGAAAAAGCAGACTTCATGATGGTCTAATTCTGACCATGAAAAACAGGGCAACATCTAAGTAAATAAACGAACAAAATGATTCTTAGTGCTGCAAATGACATTACTGGGCAGATGTGGCCCCATGTGGACTACTCAATTCTAGAATTTTATGTAACTCAGAAGTAATCATCTCTCTTAGTTAAGTCACTGCAATTTTTTTGCATGTTGGTTACCATGTCTTAACTTGTACCCTAATATATCGCTCTAGTTTACCCAGCTAGCAAGTGAGAAAAGTGGAAATGGAAAATCAAAACATGGAAGTTTTACTGAAATACTGAAGTTCTTAATCAATACATCATATTTTCTAAAGTGATGATAAACAAATGATAATTCTTCCCATCCTTCTTTAACATTCTGGCTCTTTCCAGTGACACTTTGCATACACTGGCTTCTAAACAGACCTTAAAATTAGCTTCTAAGCAAAACTTGATGTCTAAATCATAGGAAATTGGGGAAAAAGCCATAATCCTTATAATTTTAGAAACTCCTAAAATACTTCATTTATGGGTATAAGTCAATTTCACTTGTAATCAGCTCTTCTGATTATACAGCATTTCTGATTATCCAGAATACAGAAGAGATTTGTGGGTTTTTTACAATGACAAAAGTATGCATCCATGGCAATTTACATTTTACAGCTATGGAGTTAGCAGGTGCAAGAAGATTCTCTTTAAATTGGCACTATTGCTAAAGATTGGCAATATGAAAAATGATTTCTTATACATGTGATAAAGGCAATCCCAATGGAAGAAATCAAAACTCTACAAATTAAATAACAAATGAGTTTGTGAAATATGCCAAAGTCAAACAGAAGCCACAGGTAGTATCTTTTACTTTTAAATCAAAGTTCATCCTTTTTAATTTTTTTATGTCTGAATATAAACTAACTTGTAATTTTTATGCAGAATATTATGAAGACTGAGGAACAAAAATATATGATTCAAAATATATATTATGTTCTTCAAATCTTTTGTTTAAAGAAGAAACAAGGAACACCTGGGTGGCTCAGTCAGTTAAGTGTCTGACTACTGAGTTCGGCACAGGTAATGACCTTACAGTCCATGAGATCAAGTCCCACACTGGGCTCTGCAATGACGGTATGGAGCCTGCTTGGGATTCTCTCTCCTTTCACTGCCTCTCCTCTACTCATGTGTGTTCTCTCTTTTTCTTTCAAAATAAATAAATAAACTTTAAAGAATAAAAAAAAGTGAAAAGCATTTTGCTTCACTCTTTAAAAAATATTTACATGTAGCTACTACATCATTATCTGTTTATTACAGTTAGACTATTGTTTAGTCCATGGTCCAGCAATTTGGCAATTTTTAAAAAAAATATTCCAATTATCAGTATTTGGAATTTGCCGGCCATACAGTCTATGTTGCAAGTACTCGATTCTGCCAATGTAGTGTAAAAGCTTCCTCAGACAATAAATAAATGGATGGGCATAGCTGTGTTCAGCAAATTTTATTTACAAAAATAAGTGATGGTCTGTGAATCATAGTTTGCTGACTCTTGATTTAGACCAGTGTTGTCCAATTGGACTTACTGCAATGATGGAAATGTTTATATGTCTGTTGTGCAGTGTGGGAGTCACTAGTCACATTTGACTACCAGCACTGGAAATAGACATAATGTTACTGAGAAAAAAAGTTTTAATTTTAATTTAAATCTATTACTTTAAATATGAATGTAAACAATTACATAGGGCTAATGTCTGTTGGACAGTATACGTTTAGACATGCATATTAAACATTAATGAACAGCCACATTATTTTTCTTTAGTATAATTTCCATTCTTATCTAGGTTATAATGTTCTATTTGATCTTGTAATAATCCTTTCTGAATTCACAGACCTTTGAATTCTATGAACACTTAATAGACACTGTATATTAACTGTAGATCACACTAGTTTTGGGATTTTGTCTTTTTCTGGAAACCAAGACATTTTTATGCCATAGAGCAAAGTTCTTGGGGACAAAGAATGATTACAATAAAATTTATGTTCCACTATGATATAGATAAAACTGTGCGTAGCCTTACTAACAAAATCGAAGTGAAATTACTTTAACCAATATTAAAATTCTAGAAACCAGAAAGTTCCATTATGATTAATACCGGCTCAACACTGTTTTCCAAGTTCCAAATTGTTTTTATCCCTAGAATAACTTTTCTCATGGTTTTTCAAGGGAAGTACTGCAATACTAGGAATCATATGTAAACCTGAAAATATCTACTCATAAGAGGAGTGTATCTCAGAATGAACAATGAAAACCACTCTCAAGATTATTCTCAATATGTTTTCCCTAATTATATTGCTCAAATTGTTGCAAATACCTTTGCAAATTTTTTTCACTGCCATATGCAATTGGACTTCATGATGAAACTAAACAAAATGTAGTCCCACCGTTCAGTTGGGAACTGTGTTGCACATATCCTGAATCCAATGCAGTTGAAACATTGGAACAAACTTTGAATTTTGTTAATAAGGAAGAAGGGCAAAAACTTGTTGATGATCTATGAAAATTATTTTCAACAACCGCATATTTAGAAACTGAAAGACTTGGAAAAGGAAAAAGACAGAATGCTGTACTTTCTAATAAAATTCAGTGTAGGAAAAAAGTTTGGAGAATAATGTCAGAAAATAGATTACTTAATTTGAAATAATTAGCAACTATTGTTAATTCATTTGTTGTAAAAATGGTTTTAATAAATCAGTTGACACTGTGTTTCAAAAATCTTACTAGGAAATTAATTGAAATTGGCTTAGATATGAATACTGTCACATGGACTGAAACTGACTAACAGACCATAAACAAAAACCAATGATAAATAGCAACAAGTTGAGGGGAAAGAATGTAGGAAGTCCTTTCGGTTTAGAAAAATGAACATCTTTATAAATACCATGAAAGTGAAAGGTTTTTTTTATTAAAAGGGTTATTTAATTTTCTCCAAGAAATTATAAATCCAAGTGATTTAATCCAAAGAGTTTTTAGATTGTTTTTTATTGCTTACCACTTTTTTGGATGCTTGAAATTGTGACAGGAAAGAAGCTAATGAAAGATTGCACACAAGGATTTTCTTCTTCCAGAAAATGCCTGCAGCTGTGAACATCCGTGCAAGGCTTAGGTTTGTAGTTTATGGCTTAAAAGACATACTTCCCTTAAAAGATTTTTCTGGTGGGAGTCAAAGTGTCAGCATTTTTGAATAAAGAGGTTATTTAAAAGTTATCAATTGTCCTTTCTTGAGGTTGTTTTTGTATACCTACTTTTTCATCTTGAATTGCATTTTAGATACCTAATATTATGTCCACGCAGACTATATGTCTGTCTGACCTTTATTATTCATTCAAGTAGCCATGCCAAAAATCACTGAGATAGCCTAAATGAAAGATAGTCTCTGCATTTGTAGCAATTATAGATAACTAAAAAAACAGTTTCTTGAATAAATTTTTAGCTTTACTTAAATAATTTCTTACATATAACTATTGTCTTACACTGTTCGAAGAGCTTTACAATATCTTGCATATGGGTAAAGTAATAATGATGTTGATATTCAATAATAAAAAGTATGTAGTCATTTAGAACAATTCACAGTTTTGATAAATTATAACTTTATCACATAGTCACACGTAAAGGAGGTTGCCAATGTAGTCTTTCCTCTGGGAGATATTTCCTAGCTAAACACCAGAGCTCTCTCTCTAGTAGGAGATGATGGATGTTTTTTAGGCAACTAATGATCTATGAAACCATATATAGCATAGGCTGAAATGAAAAGTAGAGCTCACAGCCTAATAATCATCTTAAGAGTAAATTTTCCTAAAATATAGATCTGATAATGTATATGTTAGAAAATCACAGATTTTTCCCAGTATTTATTTTTGCCTAAAGGATCATATTCTAAATAAATTCAAATTTTTACAATGAATATATCACAGACTGAAAACACAATGATCATCAGTATCTCTATGTATCCTTGGAATTCGTCTTAATCTTAAGACTTTTAAAAGACTACATAAATGGTACACAAATATCACATTCATTAGACAAAGATAATCACTTTACGATATTCTCAAAACATTTGTGTCTCTATTCATGGCCAATTTAATGTTATAACACATCTTATAAAATACCAAACTTCCTCCTCCTCTGGTCATGTCCTTTTTTGAGTAACCTAAATGATAAATGAGGAAGTAACCCACTAAACCGAGGGATTTGCTCTACACACAAATTCCTCAAAGCCATGAAATCAGGTGTTGTCACTCTAAACTTGACTTCTCAGGGAGACTTCTATACAGACTCTGTAAGCTTAAATTCCTCAGTCTTCCTCCAATATCTGAGTCCCTTCTCTGATATTGCATTATCACACCCCTACTTTTGACAAACAATAAGAAGTAATATTTTGTGATTTAAAGATGTTTCAACTTTTCCATTTTTCCAAATATCTTAATTCATCTTTTGATATTACAAATTTTTTACGACTAAAACTTTTGGCACTCACAGTCAATCTCAAATTCTGGAGTTTATTCTCTGTCTCTGGTCTCTGTCTCTCACACACACACACACGCACACACTCACACAGAAACCAAAATTTAATTAAAAAAAAAAGAAAATATTCTTAATCGTACTTTTATTTGCTTCTCCCTTACTAACTTGCTTGCAAATCATACACTGGATATCTGCTATGTACATATCCATGGGGTAAGTACTGAAAATATTTTAAAAAATCAAAAATAACTACGTAGTTGTTTTTGTTTTGATTTTTGAGTTTTATGTTTGTTTTGCTTTGATTTTCTTTGCTTTATTCTAAAATGACTTCCTCTGTATTTGGATAATTAACATAGACACAAAAACACTTTATGAACAAAGCTAATGCTAATGTAAAATACCACAAAGCTAAAGCTAGCTGAATGTAAGAAAAATATTGATAAAAGCATGTAAATAAATATACTAAATGGATAATAAAGAATTAGACCTAATTCTGTTCTGCTGGTGATTATTCTTTATGGAAAACTATGAATTTCATTTTTTTGAGTGCTTTTCAGTCTAATTTAACCTTTAATAAAACATGGTATTTGTTACATCCCCTGGAGGTATATGTACATTGTTCAAGATATTATTTGATTTGGAGTTTATGTAACATAAAAGAGAACATCGTGTAAATCTGTACATCTGTGCCCTACTTTTTATTAATAACTTCAATATTTTCATTTTTTTTGTAATTACCAATCTTTCCTATAAAATCTAAGGTCCAGGATGTGAAGGCAAGTCACTTATAAGTAAGGACCAGCAAATACAATTTCCACTCTTATATCGCCTTCATCCAAGACCACAATTGAAGGGATTTACATCAAAACAAAAATATATTATTAAAAATAGATTTTCAAGATTTTCCTGAAGAAAATTAAACAAGAATATTCAGATTAAGGCACTATACGAACTTCATTATTTCTACAATTGCAAAATCGTGTTAGTTCTTTAGACTGAGATTTAATTTTGATATTAATTTGCCCTATATATAATACAAATGTATATATATATATGTAAATACACAGATGATAAAATTGGGGGAGCCTGAAAGAGTGGTGTTTCATACTATACAGTTTAGGGTACTGAAAATTTTTAATTGCTTTTCAATTTTTAGTAAATATGGCTTAAGGATGTTAAAATCTTATTTTTTCCATTTGTATGAATAATGAAAATTGATGAGACTACTTCTGTTAATAATGGAAAAAATCCACCAGATTCTAGGATATTATTCTAGTAAACTAGAGATGTTCATGAATATATTCTCAAAGTTTCATTACTTTTCTTAGATATCCTATAGTAATAATACATTTTTGTAAGCTAAATAATTACCATATATTTTTAAGGCAGAATATTAGAAAGGATTACTAGATGAGCAAAATGTCATAGCTGTAACAGATTTTAATAATTACAACTTTGGTTTGACTGCAACTGATAGGTTAAGAGCAAATATAGAAAATGGTAACTAGGAGGAGCCAAGATGGCAGAACACCATGGGAGCCTTTTTCTGCCTTGCATACGTGAAATACAGCCGGAGCAACACTAAACCATCCTGCACACCTAGAAAACTGATTTGAGGATTAACACAACAATCTGCACAACCTGAACCAAAGAATGCAGCAGGTACTTGGCGCAGAGAGGTGAACTGGAGGAGAGAGGAGACACGGAGGGCAGGAAGCAGTTTTTGCTTGCGGAGAGAGGATGGAGATTGAAGCAGGGGGAGGGAGAGTAAGGGAAAAGCACCTCCCCCCCCCCAAAAAAAGCAGCTGAGAGAAAGTTAAAAAAAAAAAAAAAGGTGGAAGTAGCCGCAGGAACTGAGGAGAGGGTTTAAATTCCATTAAGGCTCTATAAACAGGGGGAGCGCAGAGGCTCCAACTCTGCAGCTCAAATACCTGTGGTGCTCTGAGGGCAAGAGCGAATTCCCAGGATAAGAGTGGGTCCGGGAAGTTCTCAGGCCAAGATTTTCCATAATCCCAGGAAAACGGCTGCTGCGCGATCACGTGACATTTTTCTGGAGCGGGCTGTCAGCCAGCCGCAAGTCTCTAGACCTAGGGAGCAGCCAGTTCTCACTAGCATTTCGCGGTGCTGCGGAACCCGGCCATTGCTCCCTGAGACCCTCCCAAGAGGACCTGAGCGGGTCAAAGCATCAGTCCCTCAGAAGTGAGGGGTCAGGAAATTCAGCCACATCTCAGATTAAACCCAGGAGCGAGGTGCCGCCTGGCCACCTGACAGCATCGTTATGACAGTGCAAAAGCAGGGAGTAGACTGAAACCGAAGACAAAGGACAGGTAGCAACTCCTGGTCGGGGAGAAAACAGAATTCTGATATTCGCCGGGATACCTGGGTGACGCCATTGTCACCCCGCCCGCGCATGCGCATACATACCTAGAGGCGCCACAACAAGCCACTCCAGTAGGTTAAGCAGCGCCATCTAGTGGAGAATGGAGTTGTTACACAAAGCTCGACCCACCTGGGCCAACCATGCTTTTCAGGAACTCAACAAATCTTCCCGTGTGCATAGTTTAAGGACTATAAAGTGCTTCATAGTTTGACTTTTAGGGGAAAATGATGTAATCTCAATTGTATCTCAGTCTGTTTGCTGATCCATCTATTCAATTTTCTTTTTTCTTTCTTTTTAGTTTCTTTTACTTTAATACAGAAAGATAATTTAAATTTATTTTCAATTTTCATTAAAAATATTTTCCTTTATATTTTCTTTTTTTGACTAAATCATTTACTTGTTTGTAAATTTTTCAAATTCTATTTTAATTCCATCATTTCAAGTTATTCTATTTCATCATATTCGTTTTCTCAAATTTCAAACTTTTTCTTGTTTGTTTTGTTTCTGTTTTTGTTTGGTTTCTTTTTTTCTTTTCTTTTTCCCTTTTTTTCTCTAATCAATCAAGCTCTTTTAATAACCAGACCAAAACACACCTAGGATCTAGCATTTCTTATTTGATTGTGTGTGTGTTGTTTTTAATTTTTTAATGTTAAATTTTTCCCTTTTTTTCTCTAATCAATCAAGCTCATTTCAATAACCAGACAAAACACACCTAGGATCTAGCATCATTTATTTGATTTTGTGTGTGTGGATGTGTTGTTTTTAATTTATTTTATTTTAGTTTCTTCCCATTTTTTCTCTAATCAATCAAGCTCCTTTCAATAACCAGACCAAAGTATACGTAGGATCTAGCATCATTTATTTGATTTTCTTTGTGTGTGCTTTCAATTTTGTAATTTAAATTTTTTACCTTATTAATTCCTTTTCTTCCTACAAAATGACATAACTACGGAATTCACCCAAGAGAAAGAGCAAGAAGAGATGTCAGCCAGGGACTTAATCAACACAGATACAAGCAAGATGTCTTAACTACAATATAGAATCATGATTGTAAGAATACTAGCTGGGGTTGAAAATAGATTAGAATCCCTCTCTATAGACATAAGAGAAGTAAAACTAGTCAGGATGAAATGAAAATGCTATACCTGAGGTACAATCTTGAATGGATACCACGGCAGCAAAGACTGATGAGGCAGAGCAGTGAAACAGCAACATAGAGGACAAACTTATGGAGAATAATGAAGCAGAAAAAAAGTGGTAGAGTAAAATAAAAGAGCACGATTTAAGAATAAGAAAAATCAGTGACTTGTTAAAAAGAAACAACATCAGAATCACAAGGGTCCCAGAAGATGAAGAGAGAGAAATAGGGGTAGAAGGGTTATGTGAGTAAATCATAGCAGAAAACTTTCCTAACCTGGGTAGATAAAAAGTTTCCCAGACAAACAAAAATTAAAGGAATTTGTGACCACTAAACCAGTTCTGCAAGAAATTTTAAGGGGGGTTTTCAAAGAGGAGAAAAAAGAAAAAAAAAAAAGACTGAAAGCAACAAAGACTAGAAAGGACCAGAAAACACCACCAGAAACTCCAACTCTACAAGAAACATAATAGCAATAAACTCACGTCTTTCAGTACTCACTGTAAACCTCAATGGACTAAATGCTCCAATCAAAAGACATAGGGTAACAGAATGGAAAAGAAAACAATATCCATCTGTATGCTGTTTACAAGAGACCCACTTTAGACCTAAAGACAACTTCAGATTGAAAGTAAAGGGATGGAGGACCATCTATCATGCTAATGGCCACCAAAAAAAGCCAGAGTAACCGTATTCATATCAGACAATCTAGACTTTAAAATAAAAACTGTAACAAGAGATGAAGAAGGGCATTATATCATAATTAAGAGGTCTATCCACCAAGAAGACCTAACAGTTATAAACATTTATGCTCCAAATGTGGGGAAGCACCCAAATATATAAATCAATTAATCACAAATATAAAGAAACTCATTGATAATAATACCATAATAGTAGAGGATTTCAACACACCACCTACAGCAATGTACAGATCATCTAAATAGAAAATCACAAGGAAGCTATAGCTCTGAATGACACACTGGACTAGATGGACTTCACAGATGTATCAGAACATTTTGTCCTAAAACAGCAGAATATACATTCTTCTCCAGTGCACATGGAATGTTCTCCAGAATAGACCAAATACTGGGACACAAATCAGCCTTCAACAAGTACAAAAAGATCAAGATCATACCGTGTATATTTTGAGACCACAATGCTATGAAACTCGAAATCAACCATAAAAAAATCTGGAAAGATAACAAATACTTGGAAACTAAAGAACATCCTACTAAAGAATGAATGAGCTAACCACGATATTAAGGAGGAAATTAAAAAGCCCATAGAAGCCAATGAAAATGATAACACCACAACTCAAAACCTCTGGGATGCAGCAAAGACAGTCATAAGAGGGAAGTATACAACAATCCAGGCCTTCATAAAGAAGGAATAAAGGTCTCAGATACACAACCTAACCTTACATTTCAAAGAGCTGGAAAAAGAACAGCAAATAAAACCCAAAAACAGCAGAAGACAGGAAATTCTAAAAATCAGAGCAGAAATTAATGGTATTGAAACAAAACAAAAAAAAAGTAGAACAGATCAATTAAACCAGAAGCTTGTTCATTGAAAGAATTAACAAAATTGATAAACCACTAGCTAGTTTGATCAAAAAGAAAAAGCAAAGGACTCAAATGAATAAATTCAAGAATAAAAGAGGAGAGATCACAACCAACACAGCAGAAATAAAAACAATAATAAGAGAATATTATGAGCAATTATACACCAATAAAATGGGCAACCTGAAAGAAATGGACAAATTCCTAGAAACATATAAACTGCCAAAATTGAAACAGGAAGAAATAAAAATTTCAATAGACTTAAAAAATACCTCCCTCCCCCCCAAAAATAGAAAATACATCTTGGCATCTTGACTAATTGGAATTTGTTTCATAATACGAGTTTGTTGTTACATTTATAAATCAATCATTTTAACTTATGTTAATAGACTTTAGAAATCATCTGAAAGCATCATAAAAAGCATTTGCAAAATTTAACATCCACTCATTATAGTAATGGTCAGCAATTTAGAAATAGAAGGGAATTTCTTTAACCTAATAAGGGGCAATATAGAAAATTTAGTTAACATTATACTTATTTGCCAGAGACCGGCTCTAGCCGGGGTCCAGGGGTCCCTGAAGGATGGACGGTGTCGGCGAGGGAGGGGTGAGAGAGGCCCGAGAGTCTTTCTGGTCACCAGGAAGGTATCTCTGCTCTGACTGGGGCTCAACTTTATTTTATAATTAAGTGTTTGGGGGACGGCACAGAAGTGGCATTTGCCTTAGACAATTATTTCTGATGACAAACTTTGATATGTAAGAATTTCCTGGAACATAGATTTGTAGAAGACTCGTGCATAACCTTTATCAATAGTGATTGAGGTAGGTGGTTTAGATGCTTATCCTATGAGGAAGGAAGGCATCTTTAGCATATGAGACAAATTTTTTTAGCATAAAAAGGGTGAAGTTACTTCTTTGTGGGCAGGGTCAAACAGGTCTCTCAGGAAACACCTCTGCTCCCATAATCACAAAAGAAGAAGTTCCTCAATAGGTTCCTCCACAGAGAGCAAGCAACATATTCAAGGCCAGGATAAGTCACTCACAAGATGCTCCAAGCAGAAACAATTGGGTGGGGGTGGATATCTATCCTTAACTCTAAATTAGGCTCTTTGTCACAGGGCCAGACTCAATTGTAACTCTTGTGTTCTTAGCCCTCTTTATTATGTAAGTCTTGGATCTGCAAGGCCCATAGGAAGAGCCTTGTGACAATCACCCACAATGCTTTCATCTGAAGTCTCTTTTGAAAAGGTAGGAATATGCTTTTCCTTGTGAGCAATCTGTGTGGGGAATATCAGTCTGATCTGGAATATTTTGAGGCCTGGTCAATACCAGCAGCCTCATTTCCAACTTGAGCCAGTAGTAGCAGAATGAGAAAACAGTTTTCATTTCTCATGGCAGGAGCTGTGCAAATGCTACCAGTTCCTCACTGTGACTGTTATCCAGTGAGGGCAGTGCGGTTCCCAGCACTTATTAATGAAAAATTAAATATGGATCAGTTTGGGCACATGACAAAGACTGGAAGGAAACAGAACTGACAATAAAAAAATATATACATATATAAAATAAGAAAGTGTATAAAGTATACTTTGAACCAATGACATACAGTAAATTTATGAAAATTGCAAATATAAATCTTAATGAATTGACATTGTTTTTGCCATAGTGTAAACATGTCTCTAAAAGTGATATATATCTATTATACATTGTGGCCAAAATTGCCAGTTTTCCCCCAGTATGATTTTTTTCCTTTTTACTTAGTAATAATATTTTAGCCTTTGTTGGTAGTCAGCCTAATGATCTCAGTCATCTTAGAAGCAAGATATGCCCTTGTAGCTAATTTCTGGCAAATAAGTATGTTAGGTTCTTAATATCCATATTACTTAATGTCCTGAATTAACATGCAATGTTTGCAAAATACAGGATGATATATTTATTGTTTACTTGTAAGCAAATACTATCCCCCAGGTTGCCCATACCCAGTTCTTACCCCTAAGTGTACTGATAAGAACTAAATGGCCATTCATATACAGAGGAATGTTGCATTTTAGGCTAGAAACACACACATAAAAATGAATTTGGTGCATTTGTTCTGTGGAAAGGAACAGCCATTATACTTCCTTTTCTGAGAGAATTCCCTTGGAATGGTGATTGATAGGAAGAATTTTTAACATTTTGGTTTGTAAATAAATATCTTCAGATGGATGATGAAGGTACATACTCAGTAGTTTTGAATGAGTCTGGTCACTGCTCTGATTTTCATTTTTTCTACATACCAAAATACCCCAAAACTTATCAGGTGAAATCAGCAACTATATTATTACATCTCATGATTCTGTGGGTCAGTGATATGAACAGCCCTGCTGGCCAAGTCGTCTGCTCTATGTGATTTTGAATGAGTTTGGCATGTGATATTCTGTAGGTGGCTTGACTTGTATGGAGTACCCAAAATGCCTTTACTTACATGATTGGCATCTTGGTAGAGAGGCCTGTAAAGCTATGTCCAACACTCTTTCCATGGTAGTCTCAGTATCTCTCCACGTGTTCTTTCTACCAGGTGACTGAATGTCTCACACAGGAACTATAAATTCCAGGAGCAAAACATTCAAGATTTAGAAAATGGAACCTCTCAGACTCTTAAGGCCAGTGAAAGGAAACTAGAACAATGTCCATTCTGACATAGTCTAGTGGTTAAAGCAGTTATGAGCCCATTCAAATTCAAAGGAAGGAGAAAGTACACACATTACTTAATGGGAAGAGTGTCAAATGTTGCTATCTTTAATCTGCTAGAGTCTGTTACTGAGAAAACTCCACACTCACTTGGATGAATATAATTTTATGTGAGAAATATTATGTTACACTTTAAGCAGGTACAGTTAAATAGAGTATCTTTTTTTATGGGTCTTTTGTTATGCAGGATCTTTTAAAAAAATTTTTTTTTTTACAAATAGTTTATTGTCAAATTAGTTTCCACATAACACTCAGTGCTCATCCCCACAAGTGCCCTCCTCCATGCCCATCCCCCCTCCCCCCCACATCCATCAGTCCTCAGTTTTTGTCAGCATTCAAGAGTCTCTCATGGTTTGCCTCTCTCCCTTTCCCCCACCATTTCCGCCCTTCTTCTCCCCCTTGTTCCTCCGTCAAGTTCCTCCTAATCCTCCTATACGTGCAAACATATGATATTTGTCCTTCTCTGCCTGACTTATTTCGCTCAGCATAACACCCTCAAGGTCCATCCATGTTGCTACACATGGCCAGATTTCATTGTTTCTCATTGCCATGGAGTATTCCATGGTATAGATAAACCACATCTTCTTGATCCATTCATCTGTTGATGGACACTTAGGCTCTTTCCATGTTTTAGCTATTGTGGAGAGTGCTGCTATGAACATTGGGGTACATGTGCTCCTATGCCTCAGCATTTCTGTATCCCTTGGGTAAATTCCTAGCAGTGCTATTGCTGGGTCATAGGAGAGAAAAAATTTTTAAGTTTATTTTTAAGAGAGAGAGAGGGACAGAGTATGTGCAAGGGAGGAGCAGAAAGAGAGGGAGACACAGAATCTGAAGCAGTAAACTGAAGCTGAGCTGTCAGCACAGGGCTTGACATGGGACTCAAACCCACGGACCATGAGATAATGACCTGAGCTGAAGCTGGATGCTTACTCAACTGAGCCACTCAGGTGCCCCAGTTATGCAGGATCTTTTTGATGTTATTACTCTTTTATATAAAGAAAATAAAGTTTATTTTTGAGAGAGAGAGATAGAGACAGAGCATGAGCAGGGAAGGGGCAGAGAGAGAGGGAGACAGAATCCCAAGCAGGTTCCAGGCTCTGAGCTGTCAGCACAGAATCCAATGTGGGGCTCCAACCCATGAACTGTGAGATCAAGATTTGAACCAAAGTACGATGCTCAACTGACTAAGCCACCCAGGAGCCCCTTAATATTATTATTCTTAATATGACCTAACTAGATATCAAACTCACAACTAGAATACCTTGATTAACTGTTATATATTTTCTCTTCTATCTCCAATCTAAACCACTTTTCTCAGTCATTTTTATACCATTTTTTCTCAAAAATTATATTACTGTATTTTACTTAAAATTAAATAAAAAGTGTAAATTAAAAAATTACTCCTCGTAAGTTGGGCATTTTACTCTGTTTGAATATAAGAATGTATTGTTTCCAATTTCCTCATAATAATAATAATGATAAAATCTCACTGTTGAGTAAGTTTCTCAGTATTATTAACAACATTATGTTGAAATCAAGTATTAAACAACTTGATAAGAATTTAATATACATGTCAGTATAAAAGATACTTTATCATACTGAATTTTAAACATAATTAAAAAATCTCAATGATCATATATATATATGTATATATATGTACATATATATATATATATTTTTTGGTGTGGGTGGGTTAATGCCTCACATCTCTTTTTGATGCCATACTAGAGTCTTGCAAGATTTTATGCACAGAAACTGTTAAAACTTATGGGACTTTCCTTAATACTGTGGAGTAAATGTTTTACCTTGACAAAAAAGCTAGAGACAGGAAAAGGCAAAGTTTACAGATTTTCTTCAGTTCTATTTCTATTGCAAGAATGAAGAATTGAGGTACTATGGTGATGTGGAAAACATTTATTTGATGTCATTTGAAGAAAAACTAATAACAGATAAAAGAATAAACTGTAGTTCAAGTGAAAGTTACAAAAAGAAAGGGGTTACAGGCTTTATGCAGCACTTGAGAGAAGTAATCATTTCTTTTGATTGCTTGACATTCCTGAAGAGAATATCTTGCATACAATTTTATGCTAGTATCTCAGCATCTATTTTTATGATAAAGACATTTTCCATGCAATCAGAACCTTGACACCTAAAGAAAAAAAAACTAGTGTGTTTTAATAAAAGGCATTTCCCAACATGATAGGACAATTTAACTTACCCTTTACAAACTTCTTTAAAGTGAATCCCAGAAATTTGCCATACTTTTGAGACCTAGCTAAATGTGGGAAATGATATTGATAAGGCAGTAATAACATTGGCCCTTAAAGAGCCTTTGGAACTTCAGAATGTTTCTGTCAAGAACAAATGTATAAATTAAAACTGAGGCACAGAATTGAAGTGATAATTCCAAGATGCCCAGCATTTAGAAGCGATGTTCTAATCAAATAATACTGAGATCATATGCCTGATATGGAAACTGTTATAAAACAAAGCATGATAACATATCGTGCTTTATCTAGAGGATAAGCTAATAAATCAGTAAACTAAGATTGGATCTCTATCTAAAATGTTGTGTCTCTTCCAATGGACACTGTTTATATTGTGTTTTAGTAGTGACCAAGGTTAAGATCAAGATTATTTATTGTACTTTGTTTTTACTGTTTTTTGTAAATAATAATTGTCTGATAATAATCAATTATATTTAATAATAAGTTTTAATAATAATTATATGATAGAAACAGATAATATCAAGACTTGAACCAGCAAACACATTGTCAGCTATGGAAATTTTTATGTGATAAAATCCAAGATTTTAGCATTCTTTTATTTTCTAAAATTTTGTTATTTAAAAATATTTTATGATGAATATCATCAAGCATAAAAGAAGAGATAATGATAAAATGAACCATCATACATACACCATCTAGATTTGAGAATTATTCATATCTTTGAATATTCATTTCTTGTTTTTTCTTTCATTGCCATATTTAAAGCAAATCCAAGATATCATGACATTTCGTCTCGAAATAGTTCAATATAAAAAACTGAAAAATAAGGATATTTTCTTGCATAACTGCAATATAATTATCATAGTGAAAGAAATTTATAGTAATTGTTCTGCATCAACTAATTAGTAGCTATATTAAAATTTCTGTAATTGCCCACCAAATGCCTTTTTATAGTTCATTCGTTTTGATGGTGATCTAAACAAGGCCTATATATGGCAATTAGTTGTTCTATTTCAAATAAATATTCTTTGTTTTCATTGTTATTGTTAAAATTGCTGTTTTAGTTCTAGTTTTACTTTGAATCTATATGATTATTTTCTTTTTTCATTTCCTTTACTCATTTCTTAATTGCAATATAATTCAGATAACATAAAAATGAACGAACCTTTAAAAACAGTTCAATGCTTATTAGTATATTCACAAAGATGTGCAGCCATTAGTTTTCTAATTTCAGAATATTTTCATCATTCCCTCAAAAAGCCCATATCCATTATCAGTCACTTTTCAACTTCTATCTCCTCACAATACCTGGCAACCACTAATGTGTTCTCTGTGTATTTGATTACTCTGGTTTGATTATTCAATGTGTGGTTTTTTGCGCTGACCTTTGTCTCATAGAATAATGCTTACAAATATCATCCAAATAATAGCGTGTATCAATACTTCATTTTTTATGGCTGAATAATATTTCTTTGTACGGAAAAACCACATTTTTTATCCATCTATTCATTGGCATACTTTTGGGTTATTATTACTTTTTTCTATTATAAATAATCATGTTCACTTTGCATGTAACAATAAATTTTCAGTTCTCTTGGGAATAAACTTAAATTGTTAGGTAACCAAAAGCAGAGATAATAGAAGCAAAAAACAAACAAGTAGGAACTACACCAAACAAAAAAGTCTTCTGTAAAGCAAAAGCAACAATCAACAAAATGAAAACACAACCTATAGAAATGGAAGATGAAATATTTTCAAGCCACATATCTGAAATTAAGGGTTAACACTGAAAATATATAAGGAATTCATGTAGCTCAAATAACTCAATTAAAAATGGACAAAGAAATGAGCAACTTTCCAAAGAAAACATACGGACCAACAGATACATAAAATGATACTCAGCATCACTAATCGTCAGTGAAACACAATTCAAAATCACACTGTATATTGCCTCGTGCCTGTCAAGATGGCTGTTATCAAAAAGATAAGAGATAAATGTCAGTGAGAGAGTTTTGAAATTGAGGAGTCCTACAGCTTTGTTCTTTTTCAAGATTATATAGCTATTGCAACTAAACAATGCTTGAGGTGACTCTCCTAAGTTTCGGTACATTGTCTTCATTTTCATTCATCTCAATGTGTGTTCTAATTTCCTTTCATATTTCTTCTGTAACTCATTAAGACTTTAAATTATGTTTAAAATTCACATATCATGAATTTCCTGAATATGTTTCAATTACTGCTTTAAATTCTATTCAGTTATGAATAAATATATTTCGTATGTTTTCAATTCTCCTAAACTTATTGAGACTTATTTTATATGTTAATAAATAAAATATTTATAGATTATAATATATGGTATGATTTCTCCTGGAGAATATTTCATGTGCACTCTAGTACACAAGAATGTGTATGCTTATGTTTTGGGGTAGATTGTTATATAGAAGTCTGTTAGGTTTAGTTGGCTGTTAATTTTGTTCAAGCCTCCCTTTACTTTTTGGTCTTCTACCCACTTGTTATATATGTTATTGAAAGTGAGATATACCTCCAACTTCTCAGTACTTTCTTTTTTAATCCCCTTTCATTACAATGGATAGTCACACATGAGAAAAAAAAATGCTCTGAACAGAGCCATTTTAGAGCAGTGGTTCTTGGGCCCAAGTTGATATGAGAACTGTTTGGTCATAGATTGTAACCTAAACACCAAAAATGAGAGTAAGATTTCAGTTTTTTGCTAACAATTTAATATGTTGATTTTGGTTCTGTTGACAATATTATGAGTTTTTACTCAATATGACTTTTATTTCATTTTATTTTTATATATTGCCTTTTATTATATTTTTAAGAGTAATAGTTTGTTGTAGATTAAAAAATATTTTCTTCTACATTGACAATTTGGAAAAGATTGAGCATTAGCATTCTCACCAGCAGTAGTTTGTCTCTGGGCTTTATCTTAATTTTTAGAGAAGACGTTATTCTCCTTATACCACCCCTGCCAACCTAGGGAAAAGATCAGGTCTCTCTGTCACTATGTGTATGTAGCACAGATTTGTTGCAGAAACTTTCCATTTTGTGTGTGTGTTCAGCTCCACATCTCAGTTTTAACTTTATATGAGATTACAATTCCATACAAAAAGAATAAATCTTTAGATTCTGATGGGTCAAGGATTGAATGGGAGGAGAATTAGAGAGAATATCTATGGATCTTAAAGGGAGATAAAGTGTCAAAATTATTTGTTTTGTGTTTGTATCTGTCTCATTAGGTCATTAGTTTTATAAAGTTTTTGAACCTGTTATAATCGTTAGGGGAGTAGTTAATAAAGAGAGAGCAATTAAATATTGCAAGCAGGAAATTATAACTAAAAGTGGGGAGTATAAGTTGGGAGCAGGCTGAAAGGGTCAATCTTGAGTAGTAGAAAGGAAACATACCCACTGTGACTATCGTGATGGTAGTAGGCATAAATAGGTGTATGTTTGCATGAGTATGTATGTATTGTTTGTTTGTTTAGGTATTATGTGAGATTTATTACTCTTGAATACATTATTCTAATGATATTGAGATTGGAAGGATACAGTTTGTTCAATGGCATGTCTTTGGAACCCCATAAGCAAAATTCAGATCACATAAAAAAAAAACAAAAACCTCCTCACTAGTTGGGTGAAATGTTTACTCATATGAAATCAGTCAGTTACTTTAGGACATTTGTACTTATTTGCCTAAGTTACCATTCATGAAATTCTGCTTTTGTTTACTGAAACAATTTCAGTGTGCAGGAATAAACATTTCAATTCAATAATTTTTTAATGTCTCATAACATTTATTCCTAAGATATCATCTGAAACTTTAAATGCTCTAATACATAAGGAAACAAATGCAAATTACCTATATATGTATAGTATGTATATCATATATATCATAGTGTACAGTGGAAAGTAAGTAAGTTTCTATGGTAATTAAATGTAGCATCCCAGATAACATACAGAAAGCAATGACCAATTTGGATCACAACATCTTGGAAAATTCTACTGATAATTTGTTATGTACCATCATGATGGGAGAAATCTACATCTGTAAAATCTGAGTGTGGGGAGGACACTTTTAAAATATTTTTTAAATTTTTTAAATGTTTTTTTACTTATTTCTGAGAGAGAGACAGCATGAGCAGGGGAGGGTCAGAGAGAGGGAGACGCAGAATCTGAAACAGGCTCCGCGCTCTGAGCTGGCTGTCAGCACCGAGCCCAATGCGGGGCTAGAACCCACAAACCGTGAGATAATGACCTGAGCTGAAGTCAGATGCTCAACCGACTGAGCCACCTAGGCATCCCTATAATCTTAATATCAGTGAAACTGTATCATTAAAATGTCTTCCCATTTTCATCCCAATTCGCCATCATCCATCAAGATAACAACATAATTTAACACAGAAATAGAATCATTAGGAAAAACAAAAACAAATAAGAAAGGAGGATGCTCACCTATAGGTGACTGTCCTTGTAGAAAAACCATTTGAGTGGATTTTTTTCCCAGGAGTTTAGAGCATCTCACCATTCATCACTAATCTGATTATAAGCATTGTTTCCTATAGTAAATCCCTAAATCTGTGCATTTAATATTCTATACTAAGGCCCAAGATTTCTTGCTCAATATGTTCAGTATCTGGTTATCAAAGATATAACATTGTGTAATTTATAAATGCCATAGAGGAAATGTAACTTTTCTCTTATATATCAACCAAAATGATTGATGATAAATAGGAAGTAAAAACATCTGATATAAGGGAATGAGTGGCCTAAAGAACTCTTACTCAGTGCATTTATGAAAATAAAGAGATCAAATAAAAGCTGTCAGGAAATGTATAGTTTCTCGATAATGATACAAATGGAGATGAGCCTTGTCCCAAGTCTCGTACATTTCATCACAAGTTATCTATCCTGTATTTGAACGTTTTGGTTAATATTATACTTCTGTAACACTTTGCTCCACAAATTTCAGGATAAACAAAATTAATTTTTATCCTATTCTTTTTAAAAACTGAGGTGAAATTCACATAACATAATAGCAACCTTTTTTAAAGTGAACATTCAAAATAATTTATAGATTTACAATGTCATTCAGTTCACAACTCAAAATGTTATGGTGGATTTTTCATAGATGCATTTAATCATGTTGAGGCATTCCCTTCTCTTTCTGATTTTCTCTGAACGTATTTTTTTGGGGTGGTCAGTAAAATAAGTTAGATTTTGTCATTTTTCTCCTGCATTAACTGAATTTGATGTGTGTGTGCGTTCTTAAATATTATTGAGTCTGTTTCTTAATTTCCACATATTTATGAAATTTTCAATTTTCTTTCTGTTATGGATTTCTAGTTTCTAGCTTTTAAGATCCATTGGGCATTGTTTTGTGGCCTCACATATGGTCTATCCTGGAGAATGTTTCTTGGGTACTTGGGAAGAATGTGTACTTTGTTATAATTGGGTGGTGTGCACTATATATGTGTGTCATGTTTAATTAGTTCAGTTGTATTAGCTTGCCAGGGCTTCTGTAACAAAGTATCTCAAACTAGGTGGTTTAACCAACTAAAATGTATTGTCTCATAGTTTTGGAGGTTGGAATTCAAAAGCTCAAGATGTGAGGAGGGTTGGATGCTTCTGAGGCCTTGAGGAAGAATCGGTTCAGTGCCTCTCCCTTAGCTTCTGGTCCTTTGCTGTCACTCTGGTGTTTTTTGGCTCAACAGATGCATCCCTCCAATCTTTGTCTTCCCTGTGGTGTTTTCCCTGTATGTGTGTCTGTGACCAAATTTCTTTTTATTAGGCACTAGTCATTTGGGAACAGGGGCTCACCTTACTTCAGTATGACCTCATCTGAGCTTAACTAATTACATCTGCAGCCACCTGATTTCCAAATAAGGTCACATCCTGAGGTATTGAAATTTTGGACTTCAGCTTATGAATTTTGGAAAGGACACAATTCAACCCATAACAATGGGATTGTTCCAGGCCTCAATTTCACTATTGCCTAGTGTTGGGAGAGCTCATTAGCTTGTTGAGTGGTTCTGAAGCTGAGATACTCTTTGGGATTATGGTCAGGGCCTTTGGTGGAGTCCATGAACCAGTTAGTAGGATGGGTAGCTGGTTGTTGAGTTCCACCTCTTTTCACTGGTCATACCTATTTCCAGACTATTCTCCTGTGCCAATCTACTCAGGGTTCTGCATGGGGTAAGACAGAACTGGCCAACTTCATAGGCCAGGCTGCACAAGGCTGAGGAAGCTGGGTTCTCACTTTGTTTTACTTCATCTTGTTTGAGAAATTGCAGGCTATGAGGTCTTTCCTGGTAGTGAGCCTTGGAGAAACGGTGACCCATGTAAAGCAAAATTGTTCTTTTTACCCTTGTGAATACATCTATTCTTATATATGTATATGTGTATATTTATTATTATTATTATAAATATATAAATACATATATTTTCCTCACTGGAACCTCTCAGCTGGACTTAATAGCTCTTATAAAGGTATTCTCAGGGTGCCTGGGTGGCTTAGTTGGTTAAAGACCCAAACTTGGGTATCATGATCTCTTGGTTGGTGAGTTTGAGTACCGTGTCAGGCTCTGTGCTGACAGCTCAGAGCCTGGAGCTTGCTTCAGATTCTGTCCTCTCTCTCTCTCTCTCTCTCTCTCTCTCTCTGCCCCTCCCCCACTTGCACTCTGTTTCTCAGAAATAAACATTTTTAAACATTTATTTTAAGAAGGTATTCTCACCTAGAGATATTTGTTAAAATTGATTTTCTGTGAGGTTGAGGGCTATAAGCTCTTATTCTGTCATCTCGCTGATATCACTCCCCTCTTAAATTTCTTTCTGAAAAAAATTTTTTTAAGTTTTCCTTATACAAGTCTTACACCTCCTTTGTTAAATTTAACACTACTTATTTTGTCCCTTTGGGTGCAATTGTAAATGGACTTCTTTACTTAATATATTTTTCATATTTATTTATTGTGGCTCCATTCAAACAATCGATGTTTATCTTGTTCTTTTACTTTGCAACTGAGGTTAGTCTTTTTTTTTTTATTAACTCAAGTATCTTTCTTGAAGGATGTTTAGGTATTGTACGTAGGAATTATGCCATTTGTAAATAGAGAGTCTATTCATTATATTCTAATGTTGAACTACCCTTGCATTCCTGGGATAAATTCTACTTTGTCATGATGTATAATTTTTTAAGTATGCTATTGAATTTATTTTGCCATTATTTTGTTGAGGACATTTTCATCTTATATTCATAAAGGTTAGTAGTCTATAATTTTACTTTCTTGTAATTTCTTTTCTTTTTTAATGTGTACTTATTTTTGAGAGAGAGGGAGACAGACACAGAGAGAGAGAAGAGCATAAGCAGGAAAGGGTAGAAAGAGAGGGAGACAGAATCTGAAGCAGGCTTCAGGCTCTGAGTTGTACGCAGAGACCAACGTGGGGCTCAGACTCACAAACCATGAGATCATGACATGAGCCAAAGTCGGACACTCCACCAGCTGAGGCACCCAAGTGCCCGTCTTGTGATTTCTTAATGTCTTGATATCAGAATAATGCTGACCTCATAGAATGACTTAGGAAGAGCTCCCTCCTTTTCATTTTTGAAGAGTGAGAAAGATGTTGTTACTTCTTTAAATTTGTGGTAGCATTTGTTCCTGGACTTTTCTTTGGTTTGACATATTTGGTTACCTATTCAACTTGATTATTTGTTATAAGGTGCTGAGATTTTCTATTTATTATTAAGTTTGTATCTCTGGACATTTATTCAATTAATCTAGGTTATTTAATTTATCAATATACATCTGTAGAATTTTCTTATAATATTTTTTATTTTTAATACTAATAATAGTAATAGTTTAATAGTGATAACTTTTATTTCTGATTTTAGTTATGTCCATCTTCTTTTTCTCTTCATCAGATTAGCTAAAGGTTTGTCAATTCTTTTGATCTTCTTGAAAAACCAATTTTTGGTTTTATTGATTTTCTCAATTTTATTTTTATTTTGTGTTTTTTTTTCTCTATAATCATTATTACTCTTTTATCTTCTGGCTTTGGATTTTGTTAGTTCTTCTTTTTCTAGTTCCACAAGGTATAAAATTAGATTACTGATTTGTTGTTTTTCTTTTTTTAATGTAGACATTGATGGCTCTCAATTCTCCAGTGTATATTGTCTTCACCATGTCCCTTAAGTTTGGTATGCTGTGTTTTCATTTTCATTTGTCTCTATGTATTTTCTGACTTCCCTTGTCATTTCTTCTTTGTCTTATTTACTGTTTAATAATATGTGGTTTAATTTCTACATATTTGCTTCTTGATTTCTAGATTTCCTTTCTTATGGTCTTTGAAAACACTTTGTATAATTTAAATATTTTTAAATTTATTCATTTTGTATTTTGGCTTAACATGATCTTTCCTGGAAAACATTCTGTGTGTATTTAACAATAATGAGTACTTTGCTACTATTGCCTGGAGGGTTTTATATCTGTTTGTTAGGTCTGGTCATCTTTAATATTGTCCAAACACTTAATTTCCATATTGACTTTCTGTCTAGATGTTATATCCATTATTCAAAATTAAGTATTGAGTTTTCCAACTATTATTGTGGACCTATCTATTTCTCCCTTCAATTCTTTCAACATGTGCTTCGTGTATTTTGGGGCTCGGTTGGTTTTTGCATATATGTCAAACTACATTTTTACTGAAACATAATAACTTCATTGTTTATTAAGCCTTTGGGCCTTTATGTTGACATTTCTCCTTGTTCTCCTACATTATATTGGACATATTTCCATCAGATCCCTTTCCTCATTGATAGTATGATTTCTGATTGTCTTCATTGAACAAGAGGGTAAGGTCTATACAATACTTGATTTAGTAGTTCATAAATCTAATGTAGGTGATCAATATATTTGTTTGAATGAGTGAATACAAGAAATGAAATATGTCTTAGCATGTATTTTACTTCTAGGAGAAATGATTATTAGTATTAAGTAGCCTATTTACAATAATATTCAAAAGACCCCATTTCCACATTTATATTTTTAAATTATAGTCTTTCTATGGTGTTATGATACACTTTGTAATTATTCACCATAGGAATAGTGTTGTGTCCTACTTGGTACCTAGTATTGTGCTTACAGTAGCAGTTTAAAATTTTCCTAAAGCTAGAGTTGGTTTAAAAGTCATTCTAATCATTGTATCCAGCTGGTTTGTAAACGCAAATGAGACTGATGATAACATTAAACCCAAGGGGCTTAAAACATAATGGGAGTCAGGATAAAATTCTGCTTTTTCATTGGTCATAGAAAACTGAGAAGAATCCACAGGTTTGGGTCACTGTACCTCTCCATTCTTAGTGGATTCTTAGTATCAGGGTACTCCAACATCAAAAGGAATAAATTCAGAAAACTTCACCACATGAGGGCATGAGAAATCAGGATTATCTTTATGTTTAAACTGGAGCCTACTGTGTATTATGATGATGATGAAGAGGAATATAGTATAGTAGAAACAATACTATCTTCTATTTCCATTAATTCTCAACTTGCAATGCATTTGGCATGCGTTAATTATTTTATCTTTTTTGGTGTCCCTCTGAACTAGTAGAAACAGCTTGTATAATCCTCCCTTTAAGAAGCAGAAAACAAATCCTCTGATGTCGTAAATGTAATAAGCAAGAACACACTCAGACTGCATGGAGAGTCACATCTAAACTTCCTCTTCCAAAACCTGCTTCTTTTGTCTTTACAGATGCTTCTCTGGCAATTTTGTCACAATCTGTTAAAATAAGTGTAATGAAAAGTTTTCATTATGGAATGTGGGACAAATCAAGTTAAATGTATCATATTATTTGTCACATTTATTCTATTTTTAATATGTCAAATCCTTTAATGTTTGACAATCTTTTTTTTTTTAAACTTTAATGTATGATATCTTTTAAAGTTGTCCATATATCTGCATTAAAAAGAAAGTCAAACATTACCTGAAATATTTCTGGAACTCTTTCTTTCCTACAGAAAACAATTTTAAAGAAAAGATTTTATTTTATTTTATTTCAAAAGTTTATTTAAATCCCAACTTGTTAACATTTAGTGTAATGTTAGTTTCAGGCATAGAATTGAGATTCATCACTTACATTTAACACCCAGTGACTATCACCCATTTTGCCCATTCCCCTGCCCACCTCCCCTCCAGAAACCTTCAGTGAAGAGTCTGTTTTATGGTTTGCTTCTCTCCCCCCACCACCATGTTCATCTGCTGCACAAGAAAACATTTTAACAAAAATAATTCTTATTCATTTTCTCAAAAAATATAAGAATAAAACTTCTTTTTTTAATGTTTATTTATTTTTGAGAGATAGAGGGGGGCGTGGAAAAGGGAGACACAGAATCTGAAGCAGGCTCCAGGCTCTGAGCTATCAACACAGAGCCCAACAATGGGCTCTGTCTTGGGAGCCAGCCATGAGATCGTGACCTGAACAGAAGTCAGACATTTAGCTGCCTGAGCCACGCAGGCACCCCAATAATTAGAACTTCTTGATATCAATCACACAGCAGCACATTTTAAGAAGCCGTCATAATCTGCATATTTCAAAAAGTCAAATGAAAATGACCAATTAGATAAGAAAATCTCATCGCTCTCATTTTCAAAAGTAAACTTAGAGTTAAAATTTACAGGGTTTGAGATGACAACTCAACTCTGTTTGAAATAACTTCTCTGTATATCTCAAATGTTTCTTCTTCTTCTTCTTCTTCTTCTTCTTCTTCTTCTTCTTCTTCTTCTTCCTCTTCTTCCTCTTCTTCCTCTTCTTCCTCTTCTTCCTCTTCTTCTTTTTAAGATATTTTAAAAAGACAGCCATGCCTGAGTGGCTCAGTCAATTAAGCATCCAGCTCTTGAATTCTGCTCAGTTTGTGACCTCATGTCTATGAGTTTGGCCCCATATAAGGCTCTTTGCTGATAGTGTGGAGCCTGCTTGGGATTGGGATTCTCTCTCCTTTCCTCTCTCTCTCTCAAAATTCGTAAATAAATAAACTTTAAAAAAATACAAAAGGATTAGTTGAAACTATTTATATGGATGAAAGAATTATCAGTGGAAATATAAATTATCATTTTTATATATGAGAATCTGCTATTGAATGTTTTTTCTTCCACTTAAATTATATTCCTTGCTAGTTTAGGAAATCTCAGTTACAAATGAAAATAAAAGAGGTATGAAATGAAAGGATATAATCTATATTGAGTTCTTTAATCAACTGAAGCAAATGCACATTTTATATAAATGTGCATTTATACACCTTATTGAACCTTTTCTCTACATAAATGAATCTGTGGAAAATATTAGCTTTAAATAATTTTATACCATAATATCAAAAATAGGATGGTAAGCATAGTTTACGTTAATCACAACTCACAGGTGAATATTAAGGGAACATGTAAAACTTATGAAATAAATTACCAGGGGTCTTCAGAATTATAATAATGCAATAATTTGATATAAGTTGGTAATTTTAATATTAGATTTTCTGAGGGATTTTGTCAATAAAATACAGCACTTTTTAAGTGTAAATATAGATATTAAACATCATAACTTTATCCTATGGTATTTTAATCCCATTTTCTGATGAAAAAACAAACTCAAAAAATGTAATGAAGGAAAAGAATTCCAATATTGCAAATGCTACATAAATGTCTCTTATATTGACTGGTTTTCCATGCCTTATGATATGTATTATCTACAATATATCTTTGTGTTAATCTAATCTGTGCTTACCTAAATAGAAATACAATATTAAAGAAAAATTATTTAAGTGTACTCACAATATTAAACAACACTTTCAAGGATTACATGTTTTCAAAAAATAGTAAGGGTAAAGGAAATTAGCATTTATTAATCTACTACTATTAACCAGGCACTTACCTAAAAGCTTATATATTTTTCACTTGATTTTTTGAGCAACTACATGAAATAAATATTGCTATTTCTATTTTATGTACTCAAAAGCACAGTCTCTGAGATATGTGACAACTTGCCCAAAAATATAAGGAAGTAGAGAAAAATACAAACATGTATCTGACTAATTTCTCATGTTATTCCTTGACAACTACTTTGGACACATTTAAAATGTCTACTTATTTAGGTTTTCTGAGAAGTTAAGCAATTAGCCATTTGATGAACTAAAGATACATAGTTAAAACAATTTTTTAGTTTATATAAATGTCATGCCTTTTATGACTTAAATTGGCTACTAGTCTCAACGGACTTTTACACAAATATGACAAAATTAGCACAATTTTATTTCATTCTAACTTATTTATATTTCCTTAATTAAAACAATATGTTCTAAAATAGTTTTGTTTAATTTAATTCTTAGAAAAAAAGTGCTTTGGCTCAGAAAGGCAGTTTACCTCAGTTTTCATTACCATATTATTTTCTAGATTGGAATCTTTGAAATACTTGCCATGTCAAATATCATATGCCATCTATCAGCATGATATGTGAAATTACAGGATGACATTAAAGTTGTACTATGATGACAGTTTTTTCTGATTAAATGTGCAGTATTTTATTTTCAGAGGGAATTTATTTTCTATTTCTTTTAGCATTCTCTTTTGGAAGGCAATTTATCATGTTTGATCTACATTGTTCATTATTTAAGATTTTTGCTGGTATTGTTTTGACACCTAATGCAAGAATCTTACAAAACTGAAAACACTTTTTCTGTATCTCATATTCTAATTTAATCTCATGTTGTCATATTTCATTTTGCATAGAGGAGTTTTCACCAGTGGCTTTAAATATAACAGAGTTGAAAATGAAAACATTTTAAAATAGGTTTATCTTTTATTATTATACCAATCTCATCTTTTTGAGTATTGAAATCACACACATTCAGGCTCTAATTAAATGTATTTCTAATATATCACACCCAGGGTATATGCATTTTAAGGCAAAAAATAAAACAGTTGTATTGTTACATTAAAAGAAGTTTGGTTCGATAGAAAATGCATTTCCATCATCAGGGACCTAATTACCTATTTATGAATGAAGATGAAAGTTACAGAGTCAAGACAGGTACATTGTTGTTAAATAAGGCCTTAATTTTTAACATCTAGTATAAAGTAGGAGAATTGGGATTCACTCTAATTAGGAAATCTATCTCTCCTGCCTTCATAATTTAGATTTCTGGGACTTTCTAATCACTGAATATGATGCATGCTCTTTTGAGTTGAAAGGTTTGAGGAGCAGCAAATTTCTAACATATCTTCTGTGTCATTTTTTCTGTCTGTTAAGAGTTAAGACATAGATTGCCTACAGTGAAATGTACAGATTTTAAGTATTATATTTCAATAGTTTTGCCAAATGTGTATACTCTTACAACCCACAACACTACAAAAATACAGAATATTCATCAGAGAGTAAATTCTCTTCCAAATCCTGATAAACCATAACAATATAGCCTTAATTAGATCTTCACATAGTGGAAGTACAATTAGAAGGGCTTCTGGAACATTAACTCAGTAAAACATTATTTTTCCTCATTTATGCATTATCTATGGTTTAAGGATGATGTAACACCTCAAAATGCAACTCTGTAACATTTGTTTGATTTTAATTATGTTCTGATTAATGAGAAATAGATGGCAACATTTATTTTTAATATATGCTTGGTTGTTTGTACAGATATATCATTCAAATTTCAGATTCATTTTTGTGATATAGCCTAGGTTATCTTTCAAGCTGGTGTTGGAGAATGGTATTGATTTATTGTTTATCTTACAAATTAAGCATCCTTAAAAGGTCTGATTAGTGGACTTTTTTCTTTTGTTTTTCTTGCTCAAAGGTCCTGTTTTAAGCAAGTAATACTTAAAACACACATAAACCCCAAATTTTATATTTAAAAAACCTAATGGAACAATTGTCCAACCATACAAAGTTAAAAAGTCAGTCTCATTTCCAGTCAACTACTAAGTTACCTTCTCCGTCTCTGAAAAACCATTTATTCTTCATGAATTTGGTGAGTTCCATGGGGTTTAAGTCAATGAGTGGTATTTTAAGTTCAACAATAGTGCATTTGAGAACAACAAAGCGTATTCACATTTGACCTTCAACATTTATGTTACTAATTAATGTAGACCATACTTGTATCTTCAAGATTCTTCCTGGATCGAACATTGGGCCTTTTCTTTAATAGACAACACATATAGTTAAAAATAAAATAATTTACACATTGTTATAGAACTAAAACTTCTGGCTGTGTATTAAGACCACCTTGTCAAATAAAGGTAAAAGACTCAGAGCAATATGACTTTCTTTCATCCTTGGAAAACTTACAGCTAGTAATCTTTAAATACATACTAAATAATTATGAAAATACTACCATTAGCCACTTGTAGTTTAATCAGGCTTTAATGTTATATTTAATAATTATTTATTGTGAAACCTAACAGTCAACATTATTAATACATACTTTTTAGCCAAATACATATTTATTAAATGTTTCTTTGACCTTTCTAAAAAACTGCATTCCTTAGTTGGCAATCAAAACATAAATATTCTAATTTTCATGACTCCCTACTTTCCTTATTCTGTCTTGGATTTCAGGTGCCAGTCTTTGAGCAACAGAGAGCAAGAGACAAAACTACAATCAAACAAAATATGGTAGGGCAGTGTTTTTCTTAGAAGGTCAGGATATCAAGTATGCTGTTGCAGAATTAAAGAGCTATTTGATGGGAGCTGTAGGAAGTTGTTGGTAATGCCTTCTCTCTTTGGGGCATTACCTGCTGGTGCTTCAATTTCGTATCTGTCAACATTCTTTACTGATTTAAAAGCTCTGAATGGAGGATTGTGGTAGATTTATTCATTTTTCTTCATTCTTTTATATCTCAAGTTTTCAGTTATCTACTATGCACCGGATGTATTCTAATGTCTGAACTTATCTCTGTTACCTGCCTTTGAGAAGCTTGCAACTTAGAACTGTGGGAACATTGTCAGCAAATGCAGTAAGTGCTACATTAGAAACAGACAGTGGTGTGCAGCAGAGCAGAGCATGGAGAACTCAGTCAGACTGGACCAGGCAATATGAAGAAAGAGAAATACTGGTTAAATATTAAAGAATGACTAAGAATTCATTGGAGGAAGAAAAAGGGGGACAATGATATCTCTGCTTCTGTGCTTTTTAAAGATGTGAGGGAACTCCAATTCTTTAAATTCTTTATCTTAGAAAACTAATTTAATTAAATAAATGGACATGGTAAAATAAGATAAATCATCTCTCTTAACTGAGTTTCGCTGAATATCCATGTCAGATTCTTTTGGGAATAAAAGATATCACATGATCATCCTGGTTTTTATGAGCCCTTGTCAGATAAATCTTTATTCTGATGAAGTGTTAGAGAATATCCTTTCATTTTTTTTTTCTTTCACTGGATCCCTGAATGTAAAGCACATTCAGGGCTCAAATGATAAAACAGAAATACAGATGAACATTATCAGGTTATCATCTGTGAATAATTTCTTTGAAACCTTAGTGGAGTTTAGCAATTTTTATTATATTCATGTAGCACAAAACTTTCTTACAGTCTTCTACTTTGGTAAATATTCTCATTTGTGTCATTCACATTTTCCTTCTCTTGCTTTCCAACTTTTCTAATAAACATGGACCTTCAATATATTCACGTGTTTATTTGCCCTCCCATACCTACACTTCATCATGTATTATAATTCATTCATTCATTCATTCACTCACAGGTTCAATTATTTTACTACTTTTTACTACTTTTCCCATTTCATATAGTTTCAAACCTACAAAACAGTTGCAAGAATGATACAAAGAACATTCACGACACATTTATCCCAGATACTATAACTGTTAGCATCTTTACACACACACACACTCACACACACACACACACACACACACACACACACACAGATAGATTTGTTAGCATCTTAGCCTCCCTCTCTCTTTTCCCATCTCTTTCTTTGCCTCTTCCCTGTTTCTCCTTCTTCCCTTCACCAGACAGGCATGGAAAGAGTTGTGGAAGTGGAATATAGATTTTAATTATGATGTTTTATTGTGCCTATGCGCCGAATGCAGTGCATACTCTAAAAACCAGGGAACTGTCTAATTTTATTATGGTGCAAAACTCTCCATCAGGAAGCCAACATCCCAAATCTCATTTAAATTACACCAGCCGTCTCAACGAAGACTGTTTTTCCCTCTGTGCCAGGGTCCTATTTGGAAGGATCATTATATTTAGTTGCCGTATTTCAAAAGCCTGCTTATTTCTGGACTATTTCTCTCTTGTCATTCGCCGTCCTATACGTCTTTACAGTCTTGCATGACATAGGCTTACCACTCTGTAGAGCAATCCTCTATGCATTCCTGGCCAGTATTTTCTCATGACCAGACTTAAGCAATGAGCCCCTGGAGGGAGCACTGCAAAATGATTTCTTAGCTCTTCTCACAGCATCATATCACGTATGCAGTCTGCAGACCATTCTCACCCCTCGTGATGGTAACCTTAGTTAGCTTTTGTTTGTTAGACCTCTCCATGTAAAGTTATCTTCCCTCCCTTTATGTCACAGATATTTTGAAGAAGATATTCTGATAGTACTACTACTGTATGCTAAGCAATTTCCATGCTCTTGAAAAATATCAATGGAAAACAATGGTCCTGTCAAAAACTGACCTCTGTGCTTCTGGTCCAAAATATATCATGAAACAGAGTTAGGGATATAGAGGAGCAATAGCTTTATTGCTTTGCTGGGCAAAGGGAGCTACAGCAGGCTATGGCCTTCAAAAACTGCAAGCCCTCCAGGAGGAAGGGACATACACAGGATCTAGCTGGTTTCAACAGAAATTGTGTGTGTGCTTCCAGACTTCTTTGTCCTGTTTTTAGGGTGGTACCAGGTGCCTGAAACAAAAGGCTAAGAAGGGAGGAGGGGAGGTTTGCCAAAGTGAGGAAAAAGGTTACTTAGTTTAAATCGAGCTTTGAAAGCATTAGTGTAACCATTTTGATTTTTGTTCAACTTTAATGCTTTTTTTTTTTCGCTTTAAAGACAAACTTTACTCTCATTTGTGCCTAGGTCTGCCCCGCTCTTTCTTTTCAGTTTTATTAATTATTTGAGAGACAGAGACAGAGAGCGAGCAGGAGGGGGTCAGAGAGAGAGAGGGAGACATAAATCTGAAACAGGCTCCAGACTCCGGGCTCAAGCTTTCAGCACAGAGCCCAACGCGGGGCTCGAACCCACAAACCATGAGATCATGACCTGAACAAAGATGCCCCCAACTTTAATGCATTTAAGCAGTTTCAATTAAGCTAAAAAAATTTCTGTTTACATGAAGGTTATATCACAGTTAAGGATGGGAAAGCCTTCAGTTAAATAAGTAAATTGTGTGATATGTTACGTCTTTGTAAGTTAAAAAAAAAAAAAGCCAAGATAAGCAGAATTTGTAGGCTTATGGCAGGGTTCCAAGATAGAGTTGATTTTCTTTGTTTGTTTATTAAAGTAGCTTTATTTAGATATAATTCATATACCATACAGTTAATTTCTTTACAATATGAAATTTATTGGTTTTTAGTATAATCAGAGTTGTACAAACATTATCACACTCCATTTTAGAACATTCTCATCAGCCCAAAAGAAACCCCATGAGCATTAGCAGCCACTTCTCGCTTACCTCTAACTACCCCCTTGCCCAATGCAATCAATAATCTATTTTCCCTCTTTATTTTCTACTTGAACATTCCTTATAAATTCTACAATTTGTGCTTTTTTTGTGATTGGCATCATGTTTTCAGGTTCATTTACATTGAGCATCTGTCAGGAATTCATTCATTTGCTGACATAATAATCTATGAAGTGGATACATTGCATTTGATTAATTAATTCACCAGATTATGGACATTTATTTTCAGTTTGGGGCTCTTTATACGTAATTCCACTTAAACAGTGTTGCACAAGTTTTTGTGTGGGCAAATGTTTTTATCTCTCTTGGATATACACCTAGGAGTGAAATTTCTGGGCCATACAGTAAACTCTAAGTTGAATTTTTTGAGGGACCATCAAATATTTTTCAAAACAGCTGTACGATTTTACATTACAACATACAGTCTATAATGGTCTCAGTCTGTGCACATCAGCACCAATCCTTATTACCGCCTATTATTTTTTCATTATACACAACCAATGCGTCTGAAGTGGTAGCTCTTTGTGATTTTGAGTTGCATCTTCCTAATGGTTGATGATGTTACACATCATTTTAGGTGCTTATTGTCAATTTGCATATTTCCTGTTGAGAATCTCTCTTCAGATACTTTTTACATTTTTGTAAAACTAAGAAATCCTTTGGTCATAGAGTTATAATTGATCTTTTCATGTTCCAGGTACAATTTCTTTAAATATGATTTGCAAGTATTTTCTTCCACTCTGTGGGTTGCCTTTTCACTTTTTTGATCTTATCTTTTAAAACAAAATATTGTTAAATTTTCATGAAGTCCAATTTATCTACTTTTATCTTTTGTCACTTTTGCTTTCTGTGTCTTGAGAAGTCTTTTTGCCTAGATACAGTTCACTAGATTTATTCCTGTATTTAATCTAAGAGCTAGATATGTTAGCTCTTATATTTAAGGTCATGAACTATCTTATTTTTTTGTGTATGGTAAGGAAGGAATCCAACTGTATCTTTGCATGTGGATATCAGTTGCCCCAGACTGTTTGTTGAAAAAACTGTTTATTAAGGATTGAATTATCTTAGCTTGCATAAAATATTGACCATACCATGAAGTCTTATTTATGGACTCTTAAAAAAAAGATTGCTGCAAAAGCCAGCTAAGCTGTTATGAATCTGTAGATCAATTTATGGATTATTGTCTCCTAGTAGCATTAAGTATTCTAATCCATGAGCATATGGTTATTTTTATCATGACAGATTATTGCATTTTGTTCTAATGATTCTGTGGTCTTTGTTCAATATAAATATCTGTTTCTATTTATTATATTATTGATTTTTGGGTGTTAAAACAACATAGAATTCTGGAATAAATCCCAATTAGTCATGCTCTATACTCCTTTATATGCACTGTTTGATTTGGTATAGTAATATTTTGTGAGGACTTTTTGATCTAGAAAATATATCATCTGTTGCTTTTCTCATGTTACCTTTGCTTCTGGCATCAGAATAATTCTGGTTTCCTAGAGTAATTGTATTTTTTTCTTCTGCATTTTGAAAAATTTGTGATGAATTGCAAATAATTCTTCTCAAATTCTTGTTAAATATTTGGTGATATTTACCAGTGAAGCCATCTAGCTCTCAGGTTTTCTTTGTGGGATAATACTAATTCAATGTCTTTATTTGTTATGGTTTTATTCCAATTCTCTGTATTTTTCTTGACTCAATTTTAGTAATTTGTATATATTTTTAAAATTCTTTTAATGTTTATTTATTTTTGAGAGACAGAGAGAGAGTCAGAGTGCAAACAGGGGAGGGCCAGTGAGAGGGAGGGAGGCATAGAATCTTAAGCAAACTCCAGGCTGTCAGCACAGACAGATACTTGTTTTAGATCCTATATTTTGGTCTATCTTAGAGAATCAATATCCTATGTATACTTGAAAAGAATGTGCATTCTTTTTTGTTCTGTGGATTTTTCTGTATATGTCTGCTGGTTTAGTTCGTTTATTATGTTCTTTAAATCTTCTATTTCCATGTTTATTTGTGTTGTGTTACATCTCTTTTTGGAGATGAGATGTTAAAGCCTTCAACTTTTATTTTTGATATGTCTTTTTCTTCCTCTAGTCTCTCAGGTTTTGGTTCTTCTATTTTGGAACTTTGTTATTCACCATAGATATGTTTATGATTTTTATCTTCCTAATGAATTGGCATTTTCAGTATTGTACAATGTTCCCCTTTTCTCAAGCAACATATTTATTTTAATTAAATTTTATCTGATATATACTTTGCTTTCATGGTTACATTTTGAATGGTATGTCTTGTTCTATCCATTTATTTTCAACCATTTTACCAGCAACCTGAAGTAAAATGATAGAGATCAGTATTTTCAGTCTGTCATCCCTGAGGAAGAGCTTCTGTTCTATGCTGGTTGGAGAAAGGGATTCCGACATCTTCAATCTCTTTCCCAGAAGAAAGCTGGCTACTGAATGGAGAGGAAGCCCTCCCTGTGTCCTTGTGCTTTGTGAGTATCCATCATGGAAATTTGTCTGATGTGGAGGAAGTGAGTCTTGGCTTAAATGGCATTGACTTTTCATGTTTTTACCAAGATTTAGTAGATTTTCTATAATAAATTTTCCGCTTATGATATTTATTCAGGCACATAACCCTTAGGGCGATTTCCAGAGACGTTAAATGTTGTCTTTTGAAATAATTTTTTTTAATGTTTTATTTATTTCTAGGAGAGAGAGAGAGGAGAGAGAGAGAGAGAGAGAGAGAGAGAGAGAGAGAGAGAGAGACAGCGTGAGCAGGGGAGGGTCAGAGAGAGAGGGAGTCACAGACTGTGAAACAGGCTCCAGGCTCTGAGCTGGCAGTCAGCACAGAGCCTGACGCGGGGCTCGAACCCACGAACCACGAGATCATGACCCAAGCGAAAGTCGGACGCTTAACCGACTAAGCCACCCAGGCGCCCCTGAAATAATTTTTTTTTTAAATAAATTATGGTTGTTTTGCTGGGAAGAGGATCTATGGGGCTTCTCACACTATCATTCATATCATGTCATATAAACTTTTATAAATACAATGACTGTGTGCTTCATTTGACATATGAGCAAGAAATTGAAAACTTTAGGAAATTAATTCAACAAATATCTTAAGTAACAGTCTAAGTTGAGGGAATAGTAAGCACAAAGCTTCTAACTTACTATTATTTCTGATGCACTCCCAAAATAGAAAGGACTCCTTCACAGAATGAGAGGAATGGTCCATTAAATACTTAGTTTTCTATAATGATGGTAAAATGAATGCAATTATTTTAATATCTTCAACCACCAGCTCCCTACCAATGCTTTCCAAACATCTATTTCTGTTTAGGTAGCTTAAACTAAAATTAACTTCATTGCTTCTAACTAAATATATCCAAAACTAACTTATCTTAAAAAAATAACTATGTTGTGAGGATAGCAAAAAGAAGAATAAGAGTCAGTGTTGTCATTGATCTGATTCTAGTACCTTCAATTCTAATTTTTCTCAATTTCCCAACTTACTGTACATTTTTAGCCAGTACAATGACCATCATATATTTTCTTTCTCTTTTGGCTACATTCACAAAGGGAAAATTTCTTTGGGTTAATTTAATTGCCTACAAAGTCAATATCAGTGTTCATATTTATGAGATGTGTTGAAGAACAAGATTATTGTTACCAAAAGTTTGGATGTTTGCAAAATTTTTTTTTCTATTAACTGGCATTAGTTGTCTTTATAGGCATGCAAGGATGGGACTAGCTTATTATAGCTTTATTTGGTTATCTGTGTGTTTCCCTCCTCTTAAATCTTATGTAGTCTCTAAGCATATAGTAGACTGTGAAAAGGGCTTATTCTAGTGCTACAGATAGGGAGAGACTCTTCTCCATTCCTCAAGACATAATATAATTACTTTAATGGAGCCAAAGAAATGAATTGTGAGATAATAATAGCATGTAATTCAACCTTATAGTTTTACAAATGAGATGAAACTGAATTGTAGCATTTGATATCATCAACAATTTAAAACCCTTATTTCTCTACACTCTCTAAAATGAAAGGTCACTGGGGCATAAAATCTGTACTACTAGGATGTAGAAATCATAATTACATTAACATATATTTGAAATGTTTAAATTCAATCCACTGAAAGTACTAGCTTGGAAATTTTACGACTTCTGTCTTACTGAGTTTTACCTTTTCAAACAAGTGTAATGTGTAGCTTATAGACTATCTACTTTCAAAACTAAGTAGATAAGATATAAAATCTATATGTACCACTCTAGTTTGTGTTCAGGTCAATATATACTTTTGGGCCAGAACATGGCTTTTTCCCCACATACTTACCATATACACTATTACTAAAAAACGAAACAAAACAAAAACAAAAACAAAACACCACCAACAAAAAACTAATGTCTTTCACTCTGCAAACCCTGCTTTCTTTGCTGCATAGTTCGTTCTTTCTCTGCCTTTGACAAATTTTCCCTAGGCCTCATTTCAAAGTTCTCTTTCCTACTCTCAGAAATCTGATATGCCATTGCTGATCATCACTTCCATGTGTAGGGCCTCATGGCCAAAATTTTAATCTCTGGATCATTTTAACAGCTACATTAACTTAAATAGGAAGAATTCATGGTTGACAGTAGACTCCCAACTGAATGCGCCAGGCATCACACAATGCTGGCCCAGAATAAGCTGACCCATAAGCTATTACAGCAAATAGGAAAACAAATGTGAATATCTTCTCCTGTGTTATTCAAATAGCCCAAATAATGGCTGTAATCACAGGTATTTCAAGAGTCTTCAGAATGATTGAAAAGCTCTTTGTAGAAAGATTGGTTATTTAATTTTACTTCCTTTCTCAATATCCAAAGGGTCTACCGTGATAACACACTTAATGCAGTGACTTTATGGTTTTTCAAAACCATTTGATTTTAGTAGGAAATACATTTTAAAATATGGCTTAATTAATTTAAAAAAGTCAAAATTTTAAACACTGATAACATTTTTCTTCTAATATTCTATTTATTTTAATTTTATAACATCATGAGTAAGTTATTCCTATTCTGCTAAATACCAAGTGAACTCCTTGTAGTTAGATATGTGATAAGGCATGAAGAACTATCTCAATATTGTTTTCTGTCAGCTTAAAATAAATGGCTTCACACAATATTTTTCGAGCATAAAGCTTTAATATTATATGAAAACAATGTAAATTAATTGAAATTAGTCTATTTATGAAAAATTGAATAAAATGTAAAAGTCAATTAAGAACATATTTTTTCTTTTGTATGTGCATTTACTTATCTTCTGTCTATCTACATTATGTATTTATTGCCCCATATTTCTGACCTGAAGAGTAAAATTATGTTATAGTGATAGTGGACTTTTAGTTGACTTAGTATGTACTTACATTTACCTATATACTATGAGACATAGAACTCTTATTAACTTAACAGACATTAAATGCCCCCTATCAGTAAAGTGATTTACTAAAGAAATGTAGGCCTGAACTGAAGATGGATATGTTATTGATGTTGATTTTTCTCATCATTAACCATATCTTATTTATGTTTAACTGCTACCAACTTTTTAATAATGGATATATTCAGCTGAACAAACTGCTGTTCAATATGAGTTAAGGCAAAGTTTTTGCTAGTCAGAAGTCTTGAATATATTTTTATAGAGAGTTAATCTGATTTTTAAGGTTAAATTATCTTAGCTGGTATATAGCTTGTTTTGCATATAAGTCACATTTATATCTTAACATTTCTTATTATTGAATTTGCATTACCTTGAAATAGCAATAGACTCATTAGATTTCTAAATTTCATTTTCTTCTAAAATGCTCCAAATTTGATTGATCTTTATGAAAAAGTGCACAGTAAAATATATCCTCTGAGATTGGTATCTCACAGTGAGAGAATAAAATAGAAAGAAATATAGATTCTTCTTATCTGTCTACCTGGTGTTTCTATTATGTATGAGAGAGCCATAACATCTAAGCATTTTTTTCTGTCACTATCTAAAACAATGTGAGATCTAAAAGATGTATGCACCTAATAAGAGAGCTTCAGGATATATAAAACAAATAGAATGGATAGAACAGAAAGGACAAATTGACACTATAATTGGATACTCCCAGGTTTTGTCCTAATGAGTGATATAACAGGTTGAGAGAAAATAAACATGATTTGAACAATACTGTCAACTGACTTGTACACTCTATCCAATAGTGTTCCCAGCACATATGTTTTTTCTCTGGGGCATGTATGACATTGACAAAGACAGACCACATTTAAAATATTTCACTACATGTAAAACAATTATTATCATATAAAGATATATTCTGACCACAAAAATTTAAACTAGAAATCAATACTCAAAAGATGTCTTGATATCTCCAATAAATTTCTAAATTCTTCATGAATTGAGGAAGAAATAATAACCAAAACAGAAAAGATGTGAAATGAATAAATATAAAAACAAAACATAAATATTTGTAAGTTTCAGCTATAATCATTCTTAGATGGAAATTTATAGAATTATGAGAGAAGAAAAAATACTCTTAAGTCAATGATCTAAGCTTAAGTCTTACCAAATAGAAATATGAGAACAAAACAATTTAAGCAGATGGAAGAAAAAAATATAAAAGTAGAAATCAGGGTACCTGGGTGGCTCAGTTGGTTGAGCATCTGACTTCGGCTCAGGTCATGATCTCACAGTTCATGGGTTTGAGTCCTGCATTGGGCTCTATGCTGAGAGCTCAGAGCCTGGAGCCTGCTTTGGATTCTGTGTCTCCCTCTGTCTCTGTCACTCCCCCACTCTCACTCTGTCTCTCAAAAATAAATAAATGTGAAAAAATAAGTAAAAGTAGGAATCAATGAAATTAGAATAATAAAAATATCATATAAAGCCATATAACCAAAAACATTTTCCTTGAGATGAATACAATTGATAACATATAACAAAAATGATAATAAAACAAGAGAGAAGCCATAAATTATTAAAGATGAAAAGGCAACATTTAAACAGATATTTTAGACATTAAAGTAATTTTAAGAAAATATTCTGGAAATAATGGTAATATTATGAACAATATTATGCCAATTAATTTGATAAAATAAATAAATGAAATGAGTTAATTTTTTGAGAGACTGAAATTAAAATGAAAAAAGAAATACATATTTTTCATAGCTGTATGTCTATTAAAATATTAGATTTCACAGTAAAGTAATTCCCCATAAAAAATTCTAGGCCCAGATGATAATACTGTTGAATTTTCCCAATATTGAAAGAAGAAATGAGGGGATCTGAGTGGCTCAGTCTATTAAGTGGCCGACATAGGCTAGGATCATGATCTCCTAGTTCATGGGTTGGGGATCCACCCTGGACTCCGTGCTGACAGCTCAGAGCCTGGAGCCTGCTTTGGATTCTGTGTCTTCTTCTCACTCTGTCCTTTCCTTCCTTGCACTCTATCTCTCTAAAATAAATAAACATTAAAATTTTTTTTAAAAAAAGAAAGAAGAAATGAATCTATTCTATATAGTCTCTTCCAACAGTTGAAGGGGAGAGATAACTTTATCAACTCATTTTTGGAGGCCAGAATTAATCTTACAGCATACCCAGGCAAACATACAGCAAGAAGAAAAAGCTATAGAATAATATTATCAATGAGAATTTGATACAAAAGTCCTTCAAATATTAGCAAATCACATTCAATAATTAAAAGAGGAAATTCATCATGACCAGGTACTTTTTATTCCAATAATGTAAGGCTAGTACATCTGAACACCAAACAATATAATTCATCATATCAACAGTCCAAAAAAAAATTTATCCAATCTTACTAATAGATGCAGAAAAAAGAATTTGACAAAATATTGCATCTCCTTATGAAAAAACTCTTAGCATATTAAGCCAAGTAAGGAACTCATTCTGGTACAGCGAATACTTGGTGCACAGGAAAAGATGAGTAATACACACTGGGGGATTCAGGAAAGACTGTTATTTCACACCAGTGTTGGTGGAGCAGAGTTACCTCCAAAGGTTGAGCCCTGAACCTTGGCATTGGCCTCTTTTTATAGGCGGGACTGCAGGAGTTTAAGGGAGAAAAAAGGAAAGGGGAGGGTGCACTTATCAGTTGTGCTACGTGGGCAGTTGGCCTATGCAGGAGGCAAGCAATATTATAGAAGCCAAAGCATGCAAGGGGAGGATCTGGACTCAAACATCTGGCTGATCCCTTTTATCTTGATTTTACCAGCTTTCTTTCTCAATTTAACTTTATAAAGGATATCTAAAGAAAACTCTATGGATAACATTATATCTAATAGAAAGAAAAAAAAAAGAAACTGACAGCTTGTCACTTAACATCAGGAAGCAGCCAAAGATGTGTCTACTCTCACTTCTTATTCAGCATTATACTGGAGGACATAGGTAATATCATAAAGCGAAATAATACAATAAAAGTCATACAGATTGAAAAGGAAGAACTAAACCTCTCTTTATTTTCAGATTTTCTATGTAGAAAACCAAGGGTGACTGGGTGGCTCAGTTGGTTAAGCATTCGACTTCAGCTCAGGTCATGATCTCACAATCTATGAGTTCTAGTCTCACATTAGGCTTTTTACTGACAGCTCACACCCTGGAGCCTACTTTGGATTCTGTGTTTCTCTCTCTCTCTGCTTCTCCCCAGCTTGCTCTCTCTCTCAAAAATAAATATTTTTTAAAAAATATTAAAAAAGAAATACCAAAGATCACACACACAATATCCTGTAGCTAATAGGTTAATTTAGTAATATTACAGGGTAAGGGCTACCCTATGATCCAGGAATTGCACTACTGGATATTTACCCAAAGAATACAAAAATGCTAATTCAAAGAAATACACACACCCCTATGTTTATTGCAACATTATTTATAATAGCCAATATATGGAAGCAGCCCAAGTGTCCACGAACTGATGAATGGATAAAGAAGATATTATACATATAATGCAATATTATTCTGCTGTAAAAAAGAATGAAATCTTGCCATTTGCATCAACATGGATGGATCTTATAACACTAAGTGAAATAAGTCAGCCATAAAAAGACGAATATCAAATAATTTCCCTCATGTAGAATTTAAGAAACAAAAGAAATTAGCAAAGGAGGAAAAGAAAGAAAGAGAGAGAGAGAGGAGAGAGAGAGAGAGAGAGAGAGGCAAACAAAGAAACAGATTCTTAACTATAGGGAACAAACTGATGGTTACCAGAGAAAAAGTGGGTGGGGAGGATGGGTTAAATAGGTGATAGGGATTAAGTAGAGCACTGGTCATGATGAGCACCGGGTGATATATGAAATTGTTGAATTACTATATTGTATACCTGAAACTAATATAATACTGTATATTAAATACTGGAATTAAAATAAAAACTTAAAAGACTAGAAGAATTAATATTAGACAATAGTAATTTTCCTCAAATTGATTTACAGATTTAATGTAATCTCCATTAATGTCCTTGGAGTATTTTTTTGTAGAATTGTCAATCTGATTCTAAAAGTACACATGGAAAAAACAAAGACCTAGAATAGTTAAATGGTTAAAAAAAAAAAAGTAAAAGTTAGAGAATTCATCTGAATTTGAGACCTGCTATAAATTTACCATAATTAAAGCAATGCAGAATTGGATGAAAGGTGATAGATAGATAGATAGATAGATAGATAAATGCAACAGCATAAAGAGACTAAGAAAAACAATAACAGGTAAACATGTATGGTCAATTGATTTTTAATAAACTTTCCAAAGTAATGTAATAAAAGTTAGTCTTTTCAGCAAATAGTGCTAGAAAAGTCAGATGTACACTTAAAAAATAACTCAAAGTAGGGACACCTGGATGGTTCAGTTGATTAAGTATCTGACTCTGGATTTTGGCTCAGGTCATAATCTCACAGTTGGTGGGATCAAGCCCCATGTCAGCTCTATGCTTACAGCGCAGAGTCTGCTTGGGATTCTCTCTCTCTCTCTCTCTCTCTCTCCCCCCTCTCGTGCTCATGTGCCCATTCTCTCTCTCAAAATCAATTTTAAAAAAAATATTTAAAAAAGTAACTCAAAGTGGGTCAAGGCTTAATATCAAGGGTGAAACCATAACTTTCTATAAGAAACATTAGAGAATATATTTGTGATCCTGAGTTAAGGAAAGGCACAATGCCATAAACTATAAAAATGATGTGTTGGATTTCATTGTCATTCAAAACTCTTGCTCATTGAAAGGCTCTAAAAAATGTAAAGACATGCTACAGAGTGGAAGAAAGCATATGCAAAACATACACGTTAAAGAATTCTTAGAAGTGAATAATGAGACAAAAAACTCAATTAAAAAAAAACTAGGCAAAAGATTTGAGTGGACATGTGACTAACAGAAAGATAAGGATTACAAATAAGCATATGAAAATATGCTGAATGTCTTCAGTTTTTGGAGAAAGACAAATTGAAATCATAGTGAGATATCACAGCAAGCATTCTAGTATAAATAAAATGAAGATGAAAAATAGATGACAGATAGGCAGATAGATAGACATAAGTAGACAGATGGATAGATCGATAAACAGTAACAACCCTAACAATAACAATGGCTGATAAGATGCAAAACAATTGTATTTCTTTTATATTGCCAGTGGGAAGTCAAGTTGGCACAGCCACTTAGCCAAACGGCTTGACAGTTGCTTATAAAATTATGTGTACACTTCTAATGTGATCTTGTAATCCTAGGCAATGAATTACAATGTGATTCATTGTAATCATTATACAACACAATGAAAATATCCCCACAGGCATATGTACATGAATGTGTATTACAACGTTTTCTAATGATTGCCAAGTTCTGGAAACATCACCAGTGCCCATCAACTGGCATATTGATAAACATATTGTGGTACATCTATAAAAAGAAATACTATTCAACATGAGCTACTGATGCAAACCCCTCAAAATGGATACAGTGCAAAAGTTTTGTGTGACCAAAGAAAGAGATGTGAGAAAGGCATACTATCTGATTCTATTTATATAAAAGTCTCGAAAAGGCAAAATGAGAAGGATGGAAATCAAGTTAGTGAATGCCAGAATTTGAGAGAGGGAGGATATTGATTGCAAAAGATTCTAGGCATTTTTTAAAAAAATTTGTTTACATTCTATATCCCAATTTTGGTATTGGTTACCTTATTGCATGCATTTGCCAAAATTCCCCAAACCATATACCTAAGAAGGGTGATTTTTAAAAATGTAAGTCATATATCAATACACTTAAAAATAAAATTAAAAGTTGTTGTAAGCAATAAAGATGTAAAAAACAGTTGTGGAGGTTACAGTGACATACCCCCATTTCCCTTTTTGAAAGAGTTGCACTGTTAATGTCTGTTCAAAGCCAACATGTAAGAACCCAATCTTTACTGGGAGCCATGGCTTAAGCATAACTGGGATACACTTCCAGAAATTTTGGCCATTGGGGAAGAAATAAACCCATTTTATGATCACTTCTTATGGTAGCTAAAATCCCCACAAAATCAGAGGCTACTGAAACTAAGTGCGGTTCTTTTGATGCCATTTAAGGTGAAGAGAAGACAGAGGACCTAAGAAGGACTTATAGGGAATACATTACAAACACCAGCTCCATCTCAGAACACAAAAAGGAAAAAATATCAGGTGGTTTATGGTTGCAATTTGTTATGCATGCTATTCCATGAACTTTGACAGTGATGATTATGTGAATCAAACAGTAAATTCACCCTGGTCTATTACGAATATAACTCCCCAAAACTACTTTGGTGAAAGCTTTTTGTATGCTTTAAGGATTTTCATCTGTATACTCTTCAACATAGGGCAGATTGTAAAACTCTGAAATTCATTTTGAATGGAGAGTTCTTTGTTCTATTGTGAAAAATAGATGGAAATCAGATTGTACCTATGAGTAAAAGGAGCCCCTATTGCTAACATATTTTCCATTTTCCTGAATATGAATATGTACTTATTTATCCCCTTAGATTTAGATATTCATATCTGTACAGTACAACTGATTCATGTTCTTTCCTTCTTTTTTCCCCTTTCCTATAATAAATGTTAGTGATTTTTCTGAAATAACTGAAGCCTCACACAGGTACAGTACCAATTCCGAAACAATGTACTTCGTGTTCCATCTGTACAAAAATGAATAACTTATATAATGAGTACATGACATTAAGAGATAAAATACAGGTAATTATCTCTATGTATTGAAGTAATAAATGCACACTTAAGTAATTTTTTCTTAGATGTTTTAATGCTAAGATTAAGCTCTAGCATTTTTACCAGGTTTCAGGTATATCTACCCTCTAACAGCAGGCTGTAATCTATAGCCTGGTTGTACTTCAAGAACTTGTTTATCATTACTGATGAGAAAACTGGAACATATTTTCCCCATATGAACAATGGTAATTTTCTAAGCCAACTTTCCATGTTATATTACCATAATTAGGTAAAATACTTTATTTTAAAATAAAAAGGACCAGAAAACCCCGTAATCAGAATAACATCATTCCTGGTCTGAAAGTTAACCATTTTCAAAAAGTTCTGATTAAATTGACTAGAAGCACACTTCCCTATGTATGGAGTGATGTGGGCTTGATGTTTGACTCTTACTGGGTCACCACTGGTTGGACGTACTTGGACATCTGAATCACAAGTTGCTCTTTGGGACTGCCAGTATCAGGTGTGACATGTAAATATATTGGAAGTTATCATTGTCCTTATGACAAGAAAAACTTACACAAGCTGAAAACCTGTGGCTTTTCTGAGACCCATCAGATTATTGATGTAATTGGACAAACCACTACACTGAGATCTTGAAAGATAACACATCCAGAGATATAAAAATCCTGAGATTTTATTACCTGCAGCAGAGGCTGCTAGAATCAAGAGGATGGGAAGAACATTAAAATGTCTATTTTAGGGGCTCCTGGGTGGCTTAGTCGGTTAAGCGTCCGANCAATCCTCATAGGTATGCAGTTTTATATGAGGATTCCCTGCAATTCCCATGGACAGGATCTGAGAAAAATTCTTTCCTGGCCTGATCAGAGTGAGGGGAGAGTAGTGATCTGGAAAACTGCTGAAAGTCTTATCCTTTTAAAAGTTCTAATTTTGGGGCACCTGGTTGGCTCAGTTGGTTGAGCCTCTGACTTTGGCTCAGGTCATGATCTTATAGTTCATGGGTTTGAGCCCCACACCAGGCTTGCTGCTGTCAATGCAGAACCTGCTTTGGATCCTCTGTTCCCCTCTCTCTGTGCCTGCCCCTCTTTCTCTCTCTCTCTCAGAAATAAACATTAAAAATAAATAATTAAAGTTCTAGTCCTGAGGAGGAAAAAAATTACCTAGAGGGATATTCTGATATGTTACCTTAACTGGAAAAAAGGAATTATGTCTCAATTATAGGTTTTTTGTTTGTTTGTTTTTTTGTTTCACCAAAGGGAGAATAATCAGCAGAATATAAGGTTTCAGAAAATAGATGTAAATGCTGCTTGTAGGAAATTAAATAGATGTCTGGGGCAAAAAGTGTATTTCATTGGAGGAGGAATAGAAACACTTGTGAAAGCCATACCCCCCAAAAGTAGTCCATGAAAAGAGAGACAAAATCATGAAATTATAGAATACTCTCTCTCCCATGTACTTGACAAAACAAAAAACAAAAAACATTGCAAGGCATGCTAAATGACAAGAAAAACAAATTCTGAAAAATTAAAGCAACCATCAGAATGAGACTCAGAAGTGAAGAATCATTAAATTATACACCTGAAACCAAGTTTACCATATATGTTAACTAATTAGAATTTAAATAAAAACCTAGAAAAAGAAAAGAACCAGACTCAGATATAACTCATGTGGGAATTTATAGACAGGAGACGTAATTATTTTGATAAGGAATCAAAAGGAAAAACTAAACAGTGCACAAGACTATGCAGATAATGTAACAGAGATATAAAATACTGAGAAAGAACTAAAGGAAATTGCAGAAGTTAAAAACACAGGAAAAAAACTGAAAAACTGCTTGAACATATTCTTTAATAGATTCTACACAGCTGAGGAAAGAGTCAATGAACTTGAAGACAGGTCAATAGAAACTTCCCAAACTAAAACACAAAGAGAAAAAAGAATTATAAAAAAAAAAAAGGAAAGATAAAGAACATCCAATAACTGTACAATAATAATGATATTAACCAGGAATAGCTTACACATAATTGGAAAACCAATAATAAGGAAAAAACCTAGAAGAAATATTTTTATTTATTCATTCATTTATTCATTTTTGAGAGACTGTGCGTGCAGATGTGAATGCCTGTGCACGAGCAAGGAAGGGACAGAGAGAGGGAAGAGAGGATAGGAAGCAGGCCCCAGTGCTGGGCTCAACCTCACAAACCACGAGACCTAGACCTGAGCCAAAGTCAGACTTTTTTTTTTTACATTTATTCATTTTAGAGAGACAGAGTGTGAGCAGGTGAGGGGCACAGAGAGAGGAAGACACAGAATTGGAAGCAGGCGTCGGGCTCTGAGCTGTCTGCACAGAGCCTGACGCAGGGCTCGAACCCACGAACCGTGAGATCATGACCTGAGCTGAAGTCGAACGCTTGACTGACTGAGCCACTCAGGCGCCCCCCAAAGTCAGACTTTTAACGGACTCAGCCACCCAGGTGCCCCAGAAGAAGTATTTAAAGTAATATGGCCGAGAACATTACTAAATTAATGATAGGCACTTCCATAATTCAAGAAGCTCAGAGAACACTGAGCAAGATTTGAAAAACAAAAACAAACTACCCCCAAAATAAAATGAGGCATATCATATTTAAACTGTGGGGAAAAATAGAAAAGAATATTAAAGGAAGAAAAAGAAAAAAAAAAGTTTTACATATAGAGAAGTAACGATAAGAATTTCAGCAGACTTCTTATTTAAAATAATGCAAAAAGCAGTATGGATTAAAGTAACTGTTTAAGGGGGGGTGGGGCAGAAACAACTAGAAATCTATATCCAATCTATATCCAGGGAAATTATCCTTCAAAAATGAAAGAGAAGTAAAGACTGAAAAAAAATGAGGGACATCATTTCTAGCAGACTTGTTATAAAAGAAATGAAAAAAAACCTTTTTTTTTCAGGCAGGAATAAAAAAAATATAGGTCAGAAACTTAGAACTACATATAGAAGAGTGTTTCAAAAAGCATAAATGAAAACAAAATCGTTTATGATTTTTATTCTTTGTTGTTGTAAAAGACAACTGCTGTTGAAAGCACCGTAGTAACAATGTGTCAGGTGTGTACAACCTATGAATAATTGATATAAATGACAGCAATGTCATAAAGCATACCAAGGAGGAATTGAGGATAAATTCTTAAAGGTAACTGTGAAGTTTGGTTCCTACTTAAAAACCTATGTGTGATTTTTCAGGCCTGAGTACAGGCAATTACAAAGGCTTTACCTGCCATGTCTTACAGAGGAAGGCTGTCCTCTCCACAGACATGGTGCACCGCCATCTCTGAAGGAAGTTGAGTCAAGGTCTGAGGCCCCCTGGACAGTCAGGCTCTTCACACAAGTGCATTTCTACCACTATCACCTCCATTCCTAGGTGTCTTTTTTTGAGACCTTGAACAGAGGTCTTCTGTAGTCTCCTCTTCTGAGGTCTCATACCTGAGGGGGAGGAAGGGTACATCTGCATTGCTCTTTGATTGATGGGGGCAAATGGACCAGCATTGGAATTTCAGCATGGAAATGGTTCCATGGGGAGGGAATGGACCAGGAGTAGGGATGGTCTTTCTTTGTTTTAGCCTTTTGTTTACCCATTGAAGCAAATGATTAAAGACTTAACTCTTCCTTTTCCTTTTTTTTTTTTTTTGGCTTGTTCCTTTAAATGGCCAACTGACGTTCAGCAGCTCAGTCTCTCTTTCCCAGCTCAGCTGAGCTCCGTTCAGTAATGGCACCACACACATGAAGTGTCACAGTGAAGTTTCATTGTGTACCTACATTATTTAAATATACATGTTGTAAATTCTAGAACAACCACTAAAGTAGTTTTAAAAGAGGATAATATACAATGAAAAAACATAAATTACAATTTAAAAAGTTGGAGAATTTGAAACTGCATTGTTATAAAAAACCAGCTAGGGTACAGTTAACCTGTACAGAACTATCAGTTACCTTGGTCATGTTAACATTTATAGAATATTCCATCCAACCCCATCTGAAAACACATTCTTCTCAGGCACACATGAAAAAGTCGCAGAGTTAGACCACACTCAGGCCATCAAACAGAACTTACCTGGGCAAACGGATCAGAAAGCCCGAGTGTTCCCTCCTTTGGTGCTCAGGGGAAGTTCTGAGCCCACACACCCAGCCCTCACATAGGAAACCTTCACCACAACCTCACACTGCAACCCCAGTCAATATCCTTTTCCTACATTTTCAAGTTAGTTTCAGACCTCCTTTGGAGTCGGTTCTGTTTCATACCTTCTTCGTGCACATGTGGTATTTATCCAAACCATTAAATATGTGTGTTTGTGTGATATACACACATTTGGGGTAAAGGCAGAATATGACAAAATGACCCATAAGAGGTACTCAAAAATATTATCGTAAGGAATTTAACATTTATTTTGTTTTAAAATAAAATATAATTAGACACTTTTGATATTCCCAAACCTTTTCTAAAGAGAAAGAATTGTGATTTCTCTTTAGATACATTTAATTAAGCCAAGCTTACAGATGATTTAAGAATAGATGATTCTTTCTAATTCATTCAATCTTTTCAGGTACTATTGACTTGCTCATCCCATCTTAAGTCCATATATTTTTCTATACCGTCACTATTTCCCATATATGTAAGAAACTCTGTCTGTGGATCTGAGAATAAAAATCTTTCTCCTCCAACACAAATTCCTTTGAAAAACCTAATAAGAAAGCAATTGGAAAAAAGGACAGGGGTTCTTCTTTACTTTTCTCTCATCTTCCCTGTTTGATGTCTTTCCCTTGTGACTTGGATTTATTTTGGTCTTGGTTTGTGATCACATGCTAATTTGTACAGCTCAGTTCACCCCAATGGAGCATATATCTATCTACAGAGGCAACAGTACATATCTTTAGTTACTTTTTAAAGGTCTAATGGTTTATATATCCCCAGGACCAACTTTCTTAAGCAGCAGGCAGTATCTTCACTGATTGTTAAGTTATAAAAGTGATTCCTGAACTCTGTGTCTTAACATCACCAAGTCTCCTATTTAATAGCTGTGTGTCCTCATAATTCTGTAATATCAGACGAGAGCAATAACTCACAAAAGAAACACTTTTTCAGAGGAGAATATACTTATGCAGAAGTTTGTAGAAGGTATCACATTATATATTAGGTACATCTTAGGTTCTGTGGGTACTCCACAATTTATTTATCTTATCACAAGGTGGGCTACTTTGGGTACTAGCTTTTGATTAATACCTTCAGGAAAGATAAAATTTCCTTTCACACGAACTGAATGTTTTTATGAACATATCTAACACCTCGTCCGTTTCCTCTTCTTGCTTGAGGGTAAGTGTAAGACAAAAATCAGTTAGCCAGTAACTTTTAAAATTTAATTTAAAAGGAAGGGATATTCATTTAGGGGGAAATAGATTTTATTATCTGAGGCATTTTTTGCAATTAAGATACTAAAGAGTTCTGCCAGTAGAAGCAGGTCTATACCCTTCCAATGAAAGGGAATTACTTTAAGATGGGAAAAGCTTTAAAGTTTCACTCTGCAATTTCACTTGCTTTAATGGAAATACTTTAGCACCTCTGCTTCTATTAGCACCTGCCCCATGTTATAACATCCTCATCTAATCAAAAGCAGAAACAGAAACATTGACATTATCCCTGGGGGGGAGGGGCGGCTGATTTGTACTGTGAAATCACATTTTGAAGTGTCTTCTTTTATTACTCTAGCTGACACTCAATATCATATTAGTTTCAGGTGTACAACTTAGTTATTTGACATTTGTATACATTACCAAATGCTCACCATGATAAGTCGAGTTAGTGTCACCATACATGGTTATTATAATATCATTGACTCTACTCCCTATGAAGTGCTTAGCATCCTTAGGATTTATTTATTTTATAACTGCAAATGTCTTTTATACTTTATCGATAGTTGCTACCTTAACAGAAACTAGTATAAATGCAATGAAAAAAAAAAAGAAAATATTATCTTCCTCATGTAGGTAGCTGAATTCATGTGCTGTCTTCCATTTTTTAATCATGTTTCAGATAATTACACTTTTTTCCCCTCTGGGACCTTAGAAAATTGTATTGTGATTTGCGTGTTGAATGCATTAACTAGCAGGGGGTTGAACACAATGATAGGATTCCTTGATGCTATGCTCTCTTTATGTACTACCTCCAAGGCTTCATTTTTTACTCAATAAGATCATCATATTCATGGGAATAGCCAGAGTAGGTTTTTACATAAAGTGAAACTTTCCAAGAATTATTAGCTATTTTAACTCTTGGTCAGTTATGTAATGATTAAAAGAACTTGATCAACTGTGAAACTGTTTGCTCAAGATTTCACATCAGGGCAATGGAAAACCCTGGACAAGATTTTAGTTCTACTGATATGTACTATCCACGTCTCTTTTCTGATACCTGTTACTTTGATCACTTTGTATCTATCTGCCACTGACAATCTGCAATTATATAGTACAGGTATTTTACATATTGCAATACATGATAACTTTATTATTATGTCTTCCCCAATAGATTGTACTACTACTAAAGGAAAAAGGAAACAGAGAGAGAAAGATCATGGCATTCATTTAAAAATCTCTGTTGCTTAGCACATGATTACAATTTTCTAACAGACTCAATATTTGGTGATCTGAATGAAAGTGCTATATTAAAGACCCTTTTAATGCAGGCATTGAAATCAAATAAATGAAATAAATTAATTAAATGCCAGATATAATCAGAGTATATTAATCTAGAGTCTCACAAAAATATTGTAATTTAAATTATGCCATTTCTGTTCCTCCTACTACTTAACATTTTATTATTTTTACTATAATAGTACCACTATAAAAACAATAACAAATTCTCAAAGCATCCATTCTAAAGGTCATCTTGTAGGCAACATCTCATCATAATTATTTTTTGATACTTGTATCAGAAGTGAAAAAATGCTCATTCTCTATTAAGTTATGTCTTATGGAGATCTGTGGTATATTGACTCAGTGGTTAATACTGTTTACATAACAGATTATAGGAAAAACAATGAATGATATCTTTGGCTAAACACAGCTTTTTATTTTTTTAAAAGTTTACTTATTTTGAGAAAGAGAGAGAGAGAATCACAAGCAGGCTCTGTGCTGTCAACACATGAAGCAATACACTTCTCGGACCCATGAAGCTGTGAGATTATGGCTGAGCCAGAACCAAAAGTTGGACACTTAGCCAACTGAGCCACCCAGGTGCCCCAAAACACTTTTTAAAAATAAAATGCTTAGTTAAAAGTTGTCTATACCTCAATTTCCAGAATCATTTCTAGTTAAAATCTAAACTTAGAGATAAAGAAGTCCACTTCAGTAGAGAAGTCATTGTTTATCCTTGAGGTGGAGCCAAGAAAACTGGTTAGATTTTGGGGTGAACATATGAATTCAAGTAATTTCACTGGATTCAGTGCAAAATATGGTGGGGAGGGACAGAGATTAGTATGGAGAGTAGGAAGAAGGATTTTGGACACAAAGTCACTGCTGTAATACTACCTAGGCCAAGTTATATGTATTTTTTTACCTCAGTATAAGAACACCTCAGCATCTCCAGATGTTTTTATTTTTTTTAATTTCTAAAAATGTCTTAAATGTTTTATTCATTTTTGAGAGAGAGAGACAGCATGAGCAGGAGAGGGTCAGAGAGAGAAGGATATACAGAATCTGAAACAGGTTCAAGGCTATGAGCTAGCTGTCAGCACAGAACCTGATGTGGGGCTTGAACCCATTAACCATGAGATCATGACCTGAGCCGACGTCGGACGCTTAACCTACTGAACCACCCAGATGCCTCGGAAAAATACATTTTAAATGTGTATCTCAGTATTTTACTAAAGTAAATTTATTTACAAGTGATTTTCCATTGCTTCAATATGATAGCATAATAAATTTGTCCTCTTAACTTTTATAGCACTATATTATTCATATATATATCATTCTTAAATTTGTGAGCATGATATTACGTATGTGAGTTGGCAGTAGAATATAGAAAGAAATGTATATGCTTCATGACAATAATATATTATAATATATAATGATAATAAATAAAAGCATTTATAATAATAATAAAACTAATATATCATTATTATCATTTTAAAGGACTTTATTTTTTAATTAGTTAATTTATTTTGAGAGAGAGAGAGAGAGAGAGAAGAGAGAAAGAAAATAAGCAATTCAGGTAGGGGCAGAGAGAACCAAGCAGGTTCTGCACTGTCAGTGTGGAGCCCAACGCGAGGCTCAAACTCACGAACCGTGAGATTATGACCTGAGCTAAAAACAAGAGTCAGATGCTTAATCAGCTGAGCCATCCCTGTGTCCCTTAAAGGATTTTTATAGGTAGTTTTTAGTTCACAGCAAAATTGAGAGGAAGATGCAGAGATTTCCCATAAACCTCCTGTTCCTACGCATGTAGAGCCTTTCCTTCCCCATTATCAACTTCCTTCACCAAGAATGGAACAATTATTACAGTTGATAAACTGATGTTGACACACTGTGATGATGGACACAAAGTCCATCCATAGTTTATATTATGGCTTGCTCTTGATGTGCAGTTTATGATTGTGGACTAATGTATAAAAATATGTATCTATCATTATAATATCATACAGAGTACTTTTAGTACCATAAAATTCCTCTGTGCTTAGTTTGTTCATCCTTCTTCACTCTTACCCCCAGTTCCGTGAAAACATGAATCTTTTTATTGTCTCCATAGTTTTGCTTTTATAGAATGTCATATAGAATGTAGGCTTTTAGATTAACATCTTTCACTTGGTAATTAGGCATTTACGTTTCCTCCATGGCTTCTCATTGCTCAAAAGCTCATTTGTTTTTAGCACTGAATGATGAATAATATTCCAGTGTCTGTATGTACCACAGTTTATCCACTCACCTGTTGAAGGACATCTTGGTTGGTTCTAAGTTTTGGCAATTATGAATAAAGCCGCTGTAAACATCCCTATTTTATCTGGATATAAGTTCTTACTTGATATCTTTTGGATAAATGCCAAGGAGAAAAATTGCTGAATCATATGGTAAGAACAGATTTTCTTTTGTAAAACCCTGCCAAACATTCTTCCAAAATGGCTGTAGCATTTTGCATTTGTCCCACCAGTGAATGAGATTTCCTGTTGCTCCACATGCTTGCCAGCATTTGGTGATGTCAGTGTTCTGAATTTTGTCTATATTGGTAGGTGGTGTTTAATCTGCATTTCACTGATGACATATGATGTGGAACCCCTTTTCATATACTTATTTGACATCTCTATATTTTCTTGGTGAGATATCTATTAAGGTCTTTTACCCATTATTTTTGATTTTCTGTATTTTGAAAATAGTATGTCTATATGTAGGTTTTTGTTGTTGTTGTTCTCTTAGCTTCCTAGATCTGTGGGTTGGTGTCTGACATTAATTTGGAGAAATTCTTGGTCATTATTGTTTTAAATATTTCTTCTGATCCTTTCTTTTTGCTTCTCCTTCTGGCATTTCTATCATCATATGTTATACCTTCTATTGTTACCCCACAATATTTTATTTTATTTTATTATTTTTTATTTTTTTATTTTATTATTTTTCAGTCCTTGTTCCTTTGCTTTCCAGCTTGGGAAGTTTCTTTCAAGATAGACTTAAGATCAGAGACTCTTACCTTAGCTTTGTCCAGTCTACTAATAAAACTATCAAAGTCACTTTTCATTTCTATTACAGTGACGTTTTTTATCTGGAAAAAATTTTGGTTCTTTTTAGGATTTCCATCTCTATTTATTTTGTCTATCTGTTCTTGGATGTGGCTGTTTTATCTGTGGGATTCCTTAGCATATTAGTCATAATTGTTCTAAATTCTTCTTCTGATGAATCCAACATCCTTGTATGTCTCATTCTGTTTCTTCATTTTGTGTGGGGTTTTTTGTTGTTGGTTTTTGGGGTTTTTGGTATTTTTCCTTTAGGTATTTTTCTTTTTAGCCAGACAGCATATACTGGGTAAGAACTGCTGTATATAGGCCTTTAGGAATGTGGTGGTGAGATGTGGGGGTAGGGGTGTGTGATTAGGTCTCAGGTTTTTATTGAGCCTCTGCCTCTGGACTGAAATTTACAAGAGTTTTAACCCCTCCCTCCTCCACCACACACACACACACACACACACACACACACACACACACTTCCTTGGATAGGACATGCTAGCTAAAGCAGTCTGAAGTTGGGTTTTTCTTTCTCCGAGTTCAGTTAGGTTCTGACAATAACCCATCAGGTTAGCAGGAGGGGATTTTTTCCTGATACTGTGGGAATCTGGTTCAGCTCCTAGAAGTAAATCTCATATTGTGGGTGTCCCCCTAGTACTGGGCTCCTGATGGAGGTTTTTTTTTTTATTTTGTTTTTGTTTTTGCTTGACAGAGAAAAAGAGGCAGCATGCAAGTGAGTGAGCTGCAGAGAGAGAGAGAGAGAGAGAGAATCTTAAAGCAGGGCTCAAGCTCACCAGATATGGGCTCAAACTCAGATCACCATGAGACTATGATCTGAGCCAAGGTCAGATGCTTAACAGACTGAGCCACCCAACAAATTGGCAATTACAGCTCAGATCTTGACACTGATTCCTGCAGGAGTTTCTGCTCATGAGTCTCTGCTCTGCTAAGTTGTTATTGTCTGTTATTTGTCTGTTGGTTAGGTTCTCTTAGGGAAGGTGGTTTGCCTTGTGTTTTCACCTTTCTAAGGGACTCTAGAAAAGTGACTAATTTGTCAGTCTTTTCAGCTTTTTACTTGTTGTTAGGCTGGAGTGGTACCTTCCAAGCTCCTGACATGCAAAGTGGAAACTCCAGAATTATTTATTTACTATATGTTCATTGAAATTTTACTTTGTGCTAGGAATCTACTGCAAGGGAATTCTACTACAAGACAGACAAAATTTCTGTCTCATAACTTAGAGCTTACCAATGGACAGTTGAAAAGACTTTTACTATTAACTATTTTAATTTTAGAGCTATAAGTCATTAAAAAGAGGCAAAACCTAAGTTTGCCATTGATGAATACCGATATATTGCTGAAATTTGGTATTTATATTATTTAATTGATTTCATAACAACCTTGTCAGGAAAAAAAAACAATTATTAAAGAATACTAGATAAAGATACTAAGAAACAAATTAAAGATGTAATTTTCTATAAGCAACCTATAAGGCAAATGAGACTTCAAATCTCAAAGCCTCTAGTTTTTTTTTAGTATAAGCAGATGCTATGATCTGAATGTTTTTATCCCCCCAAATTCATATGTTGAATCCTAACCCCCAAAGGTGATGGTTTTAGTAGGTGGGACCTCTCAGAAATGGTTAAATCATGGAGATGGAACCCTGATGAATGGAGTTTATTGCCTTCTAAAAAGAAATTTCAAAAAGATTCCTGGTCCTTCCTGCCATGTGAGGACACAGCAAGAAGTCTTATTTGGCCACGATGGTGCCCATCTCAGACTTCTAGACTCCAGGAGAACTGTGAGAAATGGTTATCTAGTGTGTATACACTGTCCCGTCTGTGGCATTTTGTTATTGCAGCCTGAATGGACTAAAACAGTAGATGACTTGTATAAACTTCAGTAAATTGTTTTCACAGTATATAAAAATGAAGAGAGAAGGCAAAACCCTATATTACTTTATTATTTTTAACAATTAAATGTAATGAAATGGAATATGATAGCTCAGGATGGAGCTGGTTGATGGATATGACTGGGTAAGAAATTCCCTAGAATTACTTTGTTGCAAAGTTGTTTTTTTTTTCAGCATTGTATATTAATAATAAAAATCTAAATGATTCTGAATAGCCGTTACTGAAGAAATCAGATAGTTTCCTTTTATTTTTGAATGGAAGGAAATGATTAAAAGGATTAAGAAATCATAATTAAAAAAAAATGTACCTAGTGACATGGCTTTCAGTCATGGGGAAGTGAGGGAGTTAATAGTTTGACAATATGCAGATCTCTAGAGATTTCCTCATTGACCCCCTCCTACTTAGTGATGATAAGGGAACCAGTTGTCTTATTACTCACTGGGTTACAAATGCACGTATTTGAAGAGTATGTAGACTTTTATTGTCTCTGTTTTTTTTCCTTATTTTCCCTTTTTTTTGGCTAGTATGCTTGTTTGGGGATTATTTACAATTTGAGGAAGAAAAGTCCGAGGACCTAGATTTTCATATTTCTAATTTTCAGGGAACAAACTACTCAGATCAAGGGACCAAAGGCCTACTAATCTCTTGAAATTAAATCCCACACTACACAGTTTGGGGAATGCTTGCTCTCCATTTAAATAACCATAAGGAAAAATGTTTGGATATTTCGTTCGGGAGCTGAGGGCTCAGAATGTAAACTTAAGCTAAAGTATATATTGAAGGTTATGTCATTTGAACTTCTTTTCTAAAATTATATAAATATAGTTTGTTAATCTTCCAATTTTAGTAGTTACCAATTAGGGTATGTAAATATTCTGATAATTTATTTTTAATCATGCTATATTGAAGCATATAAAAATTAGAAAACATTGGTTCTCTAGTATGTACCACCATGTTCACTTTGCATTAATATTTTAAAGCAAGAAAAAAAGGAAAAGGAAGAGAAACAAGGCAGGAGGGTGGGGGAGAGGGAGGGAGAGAAGGAAGGAGTTTCCTGAACTAAAGTCTGATCTTCTTTTTCTCTATTTTCCTTTCTCAGAAGTCATCGATATGCTGAAAAAGCATATCTCTTTCCCATACTTAAACTTTCTTTACCAAGAATTCTTAAATTCTCACCAAACGCAAACTTCTAAGCATGTGTCTTGCTCTCTCCTTAAGCCTTTTGCTGCAATTATTCCTGGGAAATTTCTGAATATCTGAGAAAGAGAAGAAATTCATTTTCTGTTATTCAAAGGGTGTTGGTAGAGAGAAAATTTCACATAAGGTGGAGTTTGGAACAACTGTGTACTCAGAACAAAAAGAAGAAATCTTATGGTTATTTTCCTAGTTAATCCAGAAAGCATAATCATTGTGAAGCAGAGAAGGCTGAATTAAAGGAATTATAGTATCTATGTGAAACATCCCTTTATTATGCATTTTTATTAGCTGAAAGGAAGGGTGTATCTTGTAGACAAAATGCATTGACCTAGGAATCAGGTGTGTCGACATTTCTCAAATCTGTCATAGATAGCAAGCTTGACACAGGCAAGTCTGTTAACTTTTTCATCTCCATTTCTTCATGTATAAATTTATGGGCTAGGTATATATTTTTGTATGTATTTTACAGCTTGAAAATCATGTCATTATGAAGGCTTATATTGCATTATCCCTTATCAATTGCAAAGAAACTAAAAGTACAAAAAAGCATTGATTTACTTTATCGGTGCATAATCCAGAAAACATCACTAATAATCATTTATTTTGTATTAAGAATTGAATTATTTGCATTGTACCTTGGGACCTGAAAAATTCTATACATAGAACATGATTGTGGAAATCTATTAACATGTGGCATTTACACATGTTGCATTTTACATGTAATATTTAAAAGGAGGAGGGTGAAGAGTTTGCACAGCACCTGTCAACATTTAATCTTGAATATGTCAAGAAATATTAGCTATTACGTTTGTTTGAACAACATGTTCCCAAACCCATATAGTCATACTGGTTCTGTCTGTACATATTTGATATAAACCCATTTGTGATGAAAATTGGAATTCAGAGCAATCTCTAAAATTATAGCTTCGATTTTGTAGTGTTACCTTCAATCTCTAAAATTATAGCTTTGATTTTGTAATGTTACATTATGCTATTTGCAAACCATTAAGTGAATTCATAATTCAAGTATAGACCATTTATTACACTGTAACTCAGAATAGAATAAACAAACAAAAAACTTTTTTAAACAAAAAAGTTTAAAATCAGTCTTTTTGACTGAAATGTATAAAATAATGTTTAATCTAAAATGATAGCCTGATTAGAGATTTATCAGTTAAACAAATCTGAAGAGATGATTTTTAAATAATTTAAAATTCATACAGAAATTGTGTAACAACATTAAAGCATACCTATATCAAATAGTTTGCTCAGCCATGCATTGTAATCATTGAATAATAATGTCTTAAAACTTTTTTGAGTCATAAGTTGTTCAAAGATACTTCTTTCAAACATGGTTATATATATGGAGGCCTCATTTACTGAAACACCATTCTGCACATTGTAGAGAGTTGGGGAAGAAGATTCTGAGTTCTCTGTACTCTTCAGAAATGGATCCTGTGGTGGTATAAAATAAGCTCAGGCCAAACCAGTAGTTTGCTAATGCATATCCGAATTTTTCTGATAATTCAGCATGGAGGAGTTACAGCCTGCAAAGGGTGCTATATTCCTCCTCACTTAAGGAACAGAGAAGTTACTAAAAAAGTCTATGATAAAGACAGTTCATAGTTTGAGTAAAGGATGTGCATAACAGTTTTGAGGTTCATAATGACTCAAGATGAAAATCTCGTTTCTCAGTGATTGTGGAAGTGGATAAAGGGGAAGGTTTGTTGATCATGGACAAGGAGACTGATAGCACTGGCAGCCATCATTACAGAAGCGGCTCTGACAAATTTGAATATGGTGGAAACAGTTGCTGGTGTGACAAAGCAGATGAAGATGACTGATCAAATCCCCTACCACCACGCGAGTGTTTAGAACAGAAACTTTTCTTTCTGGAGATAAGACTGGAATTAACTTTGAGAAACATGACATTCCAATTGAGGCAACAGGCAACAATTGTCTCCCACATATTAGAAGTTTCAGTGATGTTGAGATGGGAGAAACCATCATGGGAAACAGTTTACTTGTTATCCTCACCTGACTCCAGTGCAGAGGGATGCTATTCTTAGTATCAAAGAGAAAAGATATTTGATGGCTTGTACCCAAACAGTGTCTGTAGAAACTGCAGTATTTCTCTTGCCCTTCTTGAGTCAGATATATTCTGATGGCCCAGTAAGAACTTTGAGAGCCCTAAAAAAAAAGTAAAAGGTTTGGAAGCTGCAAAAACAAATAAAAAGCACAAATAACAAAACAGTAAACAAACAAAAAAAACCCATCCAGTTTTCTTGGTATTAGTACCAGAGAGAGAATTGGTAGTGCTGATCTATGAAAAAGCCAGATCTAGGGGTTTTATTTGGATTATTTCTAGTGGTGCCAATATTGGTCAGCAGACTTGAGACTTAGAACATGGATGCTACTTGTTAGTAGCCATTTCAGAGGCCTCATAGATGTAATGGAAAGAGGAAATTTTGGATTAAACTTCTGCAAATACCTGGTGTTGGATAAAGGTGATATGATGTTGGATATGGAGTTCAAAGCCCAAATATGTAGAATATTTGAACAAAATATAACAGCATCAAAGGAAGATCACCATACCATGATGTTTAGTGCTTCTTTCCCTAGGGAATTGAAGATGGTTGCTCATGATTTCTTTGATGAATATATCTTTCTGGCTATGGGAAGATTGGTTCTATCTCTGAGAATATCACATAGGAGTCAGGCAAATGGTAATTTGTGCTTGACTTTCAATAGGCAAGGATTCACTGACCCTTAGTGTTTGTGGAGACCAAAAAGGGATCCAGATTCTCTGGAGGATTTTTTATACAAGAAAGGATATGTTTGTATCAGTATGCATGAAAACAGTCTTAGAGAGACAGAGAAGAGGTCTTCACCTGTTCCTCTCAGGAAAAAAATCCAATTCTAATGGCTATATCAAAAATATCAAGAAGATTGGATGTTTAAAATATGAAACAACTTTTCAGTTTTGACTTGCCAATGATGTTAAAGAAATGTACATCACATTGGCTTTGCAGACTGCATATGAAAACTGCTACCTTATTCTCTTAGTGAGAGAAACATAAATATTACCATATAGTCTCTATATTGTAGAGACTATACAGGTATGGTCATCCTGGTTAGAAATATGGCATATGAACCCCACGGCAAGGGTAGGAGTTGTGTATATTTCAGGAGTCATAGATTCAGTGGAGAATTTGGTGCCAGAGACCATCAACATAGTACTGGCACCAGGAATTCCAGCTTCTGTAGTAACTATGCACGGGAGCAGGTGCCACGGTGGTAGCAACTCTCTACAGCAGCAGAGAGTTTGGTAGAGATGGTTATGGAGGTTTTTGCAGTAGTGAGGATTGGAGGAAATTACAACTCCCAAAGGGTTGAGTCAGGAGTTGTCATGAGACCATTGAATCTGCTTTGCAGATCACTCTGCCCAACAAACTAATAAGGAAACCACATGTAACATAGCCAGACAATACCTGTATAGCCTCAAGAACTCACAACAAATTACCAACTATGATATTCCACTGATTTTTTTAAATGAACTAAAGTTCACAAGAAGAGCTGAAAGGTCACACTCAGCTGAAAGAGCTGAGATGGAATCAGAAGCCCTCTTCAGAGACAGTGTGAAGACTTCAATTGCTATTGTTTCGATTAACCGCTTTCCTGCCTAACCCATCCCAAACTACATTTATAATTTTGTAACAGGATCATTTGTTTCTTAATGTACTGTGCCTTTAACTTTGGACAACTTTTTATTTTGATGTCCTGTTGGTTTGGTAATACTCAAGATATCACTTGTTTTGACAAAATAAATTGATTGAACATGGGCTAAAAAAAAAAAAAATCTGTGCTTTTTAAAACAAGCACACATTTACAAACAAAACTCAATTCCTTATTTAAGTATTTCAGGAGTAGACTGACTTTATTATAGTAAAACTCTCTCCAAAGGCTATTTGACTTCCCCAATATGTCATTACAGAGAACAGGAGATATATGTTTTCCAGATTAAAATATCGTAATGTCAATGCCATCCTTTCTCCTTAATGTAAGAATGTGTTTTGGCTTATGATTGTAAGGAGACATGATTCTAATGAAGTAAATGTCAGACATACGGGTATGTGGAAAATTACTAGAGAGACTCAGTGTGTCCTGATGAATCTATCGAGTACAGGAAAATTAAACAGTACCTGATTACTGTTTGCTAAGACTGTGCTCATCTGTGCACACATTTAATTTATGGTTTTAATTTACCTTTAATGTAAAATATAACTTCCAAGATTTTAATATATCACTTATTCTTAATAAATCTGTCATGAATGTGAGTTAGTCTTATACAATTTTTAGAGGCAATCATGGAATCTAAGAAAAATTTAACTAAATCATAGATTTTAATGTTTGCTATATATAAAAAATATGCCTGCAATAATACTTCAGTATTTAGTAGTGAGATTTGCACTGAATGGAAAAAAAAGCCAAACATTAAAAAAAAACTCCATCCTTTAGAATTTTCTATATTAGCATATTTTAGTAAGGTAGGACATACGACTCTTGAAATGGCTAATCTTCTGGATATTCAATTTCAAGTGATTGGTGTTTACAAAAAAGAGCTCAAGGAGCATAATCTAGGAGGATGAAAAGAAATGAGATGCTATTGTGAGACTCAAGGACACAAGTTAAAAACTCTTAATCATGAGCTAGAAGTTCACCGATGTCTGCTTATTCTGATCACATAAGCCATGTTATCCACATTTAGAGCTATTAATGATTTCCAAAAATCCTTCCTTAAGGATGGCACTTCAAAAATATTTTATTTTTAGTTTGTACTTTAGGTATTTAACAAAATACTCCACAAAGTGTAAGTTAAGAAAAAAAGAAAAGAAAAGAGAGAAAGAGGAAGAGAGAAAGCCTTGTGCACAGTGGTCAGTATGTGTTTCTGGTTTAAGTTGCTTCTCTGTCATGAATAAGATTAGAAATGTAATTTTTTTACTCAGCTTTTATTTTTTATTTATCAGTCAAGCATGTCTGGGATATACACCACATCATTTTTTCTGCTGAAATATGTCCTTTTCTTGGTTCATATTAGAAAGCAAACATATAATTTCCATTACAGGATGATGGGAAGTGGGAAATATAAAATTGAAAACTCTTTTTATACTTATTTTCTTTTCAGTTGGAATAGAAAATATGTCTACAGAACCTTGACTTAATTGCAGTACTAAAAGAAAAAAATCTGAGTTAGTGCTGAAGGCCTAGGAGAAGGTCATAGGTAAATTCCACCACCTGACTGAGTGCAGAGGGCTGGCCAGCACTGGCACTCAGCACAGGTTGAAGTTAAGTTGACCAAATGCATTACAAGCTACACTTTAGTAATAAATCTGGTAAACTTTGTTACATGAAGTTAGGACATAAATGTTTCCCTAATAATTATCATGCAGTGTTAGGTAAACCCAAAAAGTAGTAATAGATGTAAAAATAAATTCTTCCCAATTGTATGTATTTAATATATATGTTGCCAAAGTCATAAGCTTTCCTATGAATCTGAAAGGTCAATAGACCTTACTTGTTGAATTGTGACTGAATGAATTATATAACTATAAGCCTGAGAACACATTTTTCACTTACCAAGAAATAATTTAAAAATTAATAGAAACATATGAAGAATCAAAACTACTGAGGCATCTTATGAAGGGGCCGTATAGGGCTATAGATAAGGATACAGGCTATTTGAGTGTGAATCTTAGCTCTTTTTTGATTCTATATGAACTTGGACAAGTTGCATAATATTCTTCAGCTTCATTTCCTTATTTGCAAAAGGAAGATAATAATATCTACTTCACTAGATTATTGTAAAGATTATCAATTTCAGTTGTGTGAAGAGCTGAGAACAGAATCAAGTATTTTATAAATGTGTGGTAACAAGATATGACAAATCCGTTATTGCAGCAAATACATGAGGATTTTAAACAAATAATAGACCTAGTATTATTTAAGTGTATCATATATCAAAAGTTTTATAATGCAATATTATAAAGGTATTCTTTTCAAAGAGATTTCAAATGAAAGCAAAGAATTTCCTTAAGAAAATGTGATTTTTACTATGCAAAATAACTTAATAAAGTGTACTGAAAATTATTAGTCCAAAATAAAAAATAAATTAAAAAATATCTAACCTGATTCTATGAGCTTTATAATGAAATGATAAAATTGATAGTGCTATATTTACCAAATTAAAAAAGGTAGCAGTACTAAAAATTATGATACTCAGAATGATACTACACTATAAAATCAGTAATTTTGATTACAAAGGAACTTAGCTTGTAGACAGGTAAATAAATTATCGATTTTGAAGACTTTTACATGTATCAAAAAATTAACAATAAAATTTAAGAACTACATCCTACAAACACATAACAACACATGACCATATGAGCATGCCAATTCAGTGTTAAGACTCCATTACCTACTCAGATATTTGAGTCTACAGTTGCATCAGGCATAGTTCATTAAAATACATGTTCCAAGAATGAAGGCTTTATGCTGAAAAGATGTCATTTTTCCCAATTGATGTAAGCATACAGTAAAATCACTATCAAAATCATAAAAAAAATACATAGGCAGACTATATCAGACTGTTATACTGGGAAAATGTAACACTCTGTCATGAGTAATGCGAAAAAAAAAACATTCATTAATTTAATCTGATTGAAATGTTCCTCAATTTTGGTAAACAAGGATCTGAAGAAATTTTTAAACATCATCTGTATTAGCATTTCTACTCATAGAGAGAATGATTATTTCATTCCAGTAAGGATACTGGTAGACCGAAGAACTATAGAACATGAAGTTAAACTGTTGAACTCACAAGATACACATGAATTTTGGCTCAAGTATCACTGAGTGATGGTTTTAACTTATATCTCAAGGTAAGGAAGCTTCAAGTAAAATTAGATCTAGACATTATTTAAAATTTTTTTTAATGTTTATTTTTGAGAGAGAGAAAGAGAGAGAGAGAGAGAGAATGAGCAGGGGAGGGGCAGAGAGAGGGAGACACAGAATCTGAAGTAGGCTCCAGGCTCTGAGCTGTCAGCACAGTGTAGGAACAGTGAGATCATGACCTGAGTTGAATCAGACTATTAAATGACTGAGCCACCCAGGAGCCCCTAGGCACTATTAATTCAAAATGATAAGGTGATGTAGTTTTATTCTAAAATGTCAGCTAATCAGAAATATGCGTGACTAGGGTATTTTCACCATTAATCAACTGTACATCTTCATATAAACATTAAGTCCTTAAAAAATTAATGTTACTTATCAGAAATAAATCAATTTATTGAAATAAAAATATGTGTTTTTGCTTCTACATTGTTAAAATTCTATTAAGATTTTCTGAAAGANGACCCTCCCCTGCTCACGCTGTCTCTCTCTCTCCTAGAAATAAATAAAAATATTTAAAAAAATAATAAAAATAAAAGTTAAAATTAATTGCAATAAAAAGTATATCTATCCAGAAAGCAGTTTTATACATACATACATATATATGAAACTAAATATCATATAATATTTAATTATCAGAATAACGGATTACTCCTTATATAATAAAGAGAAATATATCAAAATTTCCAAAAAAATCTATGTCAATGTCAAATATAGTTTAAGAGCAGGGAAATTAAGCACCCTATAATGATTGTCATAATGATTGTCATAACAAAAAAGGAAGAAAATTTTTCAGTATATTAAATTATGTATTATAAATTTAATCTGATAATCTAGAATTCAGTGATAATGGCAATAATACCTTCATAGATTATACACTATTTATTTACGGTTATATGAAACACAAACTTCCTAAAAATGTATATAAATACTCAACATATTGCATTTTATTGGGCTACAGAAACTTATAAAGTTTGAATATCCATTCAAATTAGAATAGTCCAAAGTAAAAGCCAGAATACATATTGATCTTAAGAAAATAGGGCGTTTACTAGTGCTTTCCCCATTGAAACAGAATTGGGGCCAAAGAAATGCCAAAAGTAACCCATTTTTATAAAGACAAGTTCAGTTGGAGTCAGGAGATTTTATTTGGATTAAAAGGTGATCACGGTATACTTCCTAAATTCCCAAGCTCTATAAAGCTGGCATGAAGGAGAAAAGGATAGAAGGCAGTATGGAAAAGTGGGAGACGCATATGCATCATCATTTTAGTCAGATCATGAGGCATGTAATGTCCACACTTTGGGGAGGAATATGTTTTTCCCTCCCATTAAACAAGCATATGTATGTGTGTGAGGATGGGTGTTCTCTAAAACAAGAAGAAAGGTCATTTGTCAGCTCGAATTCTGCTTAAGCAAAATGTTTACTGACCTCTCCTGTGCATCCCTACACAGTGGAGAAGAGAACTGGAGAGATATCTCAGAGCACTGTGTTTCTAACACAGAAAAGAGTGAGTTTTTCATTGGGCAAGTGGATCCCCAGAAATTAATAGAGGTTGAGTTTTTGTTATTTCCCAGGAGGATTGTCTGCCAGATTGTGAACACCAAGAGCATGAACTTGTGGATGCATGAGATAAAGGAGGTAAGGGTGGAGGAGGGCTAAATAGAACAGGGTCTCCATGGTAGGGAACTCCAGAGCCTTCCAAAAAACTCACGCATCAACTCTTTGAATCAGCAAACCCTCAACAGCTTGGACTTGTGCAACACAGAGGACATTAATGACCAACTAATGTTAACCATAGAATGAAAAAACAGCAAAGTAGAATAAAGCAAGTGTCAGTTGGGTAAAAAGATACTTGCTTTTCACCTTTCTTCTTTCTCCTCAATAAGATGGAAGAACCTATACTTGAAGAGGGAAAAGAGAAGGAGTGACTCAACGCTAACCAAAACTTCCTTTATCATTTGTACCAAGTAGAGTCATAGACAAAACATGAACTGGGGTATGGACTTTAAGAATGGGAAAAATTAAACCAGTTCATTCTTAACTAGATTGATCTTTAAAATATTCAAGTTGCTATAGAATTGTGGAATCTGCTGAAGGCATTGTTAATAGATAAACATGGTGACTTGACAGGTGGTGATTAAATTTAGCTAATGGAAAAAATAGCCCTCTGATTTGAGACTTCTTAATATACTAGCCACCATATTTAGAACATGCTGTAATATCTGTGTTCCTTCTAACAGAGCTCTATTTCTTTTCATGTACTGCAAAGACTTTAGGTATCTACCTCACTTAAAAAAATGTGTACACATATGAAAAAAGCCTCTATGCATTAAAGGAAGTAGTGAGATAAAAGCTTATAGGAATGAGACTCAATTAATCATTGTGTTTCTTCCATAGATATTGCAGAGATAAAAAAGTTATGCTCAATATCATTTCCCCACATTGCTTAAAAAATGGATAGGAGAGGGAAGTACATGAAATTTAATTCTGTATTTATGTTGAATAGAACACATAGAAGGGGACGCACCAAAAAAAAGTCTCCAAAAATATCTTTTCCTCCTTACTTAATCAGAATACTTAATGGCAAAGGAAAATAAATTTCACAAGTTTTTAAAAAGTTACCCTTTTAACTAAATTTATATTATCAATAAATGGTTTTCTCTTCAAGCAAGCACCCTCAATACAAATACAAAAAAAAAATTTTATGTCTAACACGTACAGCTTGTTTTCTTAAATGAGTCACCTAGAACATAAGTACTAGCATGTTACTAGGAAACATCATTTACTTTGATACGTTAACTCTACTTAAGAAAATCCACTGAATGCATAGCTAATTACTCAAAGGTAAGATTTTATTCTCTATTTCTATGAAGTATACTATTCAATAGGTAGGTAGGTACATAGACATAGTTTTTAGTGACAAGTATTATGTTTGAAATAAAAATATTTTTCTCAGTTAAATCTTAAGCATCAGTTTCTGAATACCAATCCTAAAATAAATTTTATTCCAATATAAGGTTTCATGAATAATGTCCAAGTTTGTGCAGTATTTTTAAGAACTATTTGTTGTAAATGTTAAAGAAATGATAAAAGGGGAAAGCTAGTTTAATATGATACAAATGTTTTCAGGTTTCTAATGGGACAGTATAATCATATATTTTTTAAATTGTTAATCTTTCATTTCATAGCATCAATTGAATCAATTTGTTAGCCTAGCACTTCTTCCCAGAGGTAAGGTGTTTAGGAGATAGCCTGGATTTTGTTTCTAAAAGGCTATTCCCTTTCAATAGTCTACAAAAGTGGGTTTCTAAAGAGACTATGAGGATTTGAGAGGCATGTTGGTGAGGGAGATAAAGGAAAATTCTAGAAAGAGAAAGAAAACATTTGAATCCTATTTCTCCTATTTCCATGCAAGAGTCTAAAGGTGGTAGCAAATTTCAAGTATTTTGTGGGATATGATGGTAGACTGTGTATCTGTGTCTCAATATGTGTGGCTTTTATTCACTCAGTTTGACAGGATACTTATTGGGCTCTTTCTAAATAAAGAGATGCATCCCAAATTTATTAACTCTAATCAATGCAGGTTATACTGAGTCACTTATTTCTAGGAAAGTAAACATATGTAGAATGTTAAGTATGTTAATACATAAATATTAAATATAAATTTTAACTGACAATGAAATAGTATTTACTCAGGTCAACACTAGTTATTAATTATTTTGACAAATAGCATTCAATTATTGCAATCTATACCTGTGCCTCAGTATTTAAAAACTAAACCACCTAACCCGTATTTTAAACTATGTCACAACATCTCACTCTACACACAGTCTCATATTTAGTAATATCAGCTATCCAGAGAATTGCCAGTAACTAGAAAGAAACACAAAGTAACTAGCAATTCTTAAGTAAGTCTTTACTTACAGGTCATTCACTCATAACCAATTTTCACACAATTTTAATTTGCTTGGCTAGCTGGATGCCAGTATTACAAGAAATTAGAGGCTAAAATTCACAAGTGGGCAAGGCAGATAAATAGAGGCACAATAAGAACACTGTTTAATTATGGAAGACTGACAGTGACAGCATAAAGTACCTGAAAGTGCAAATACAAATGACACTAATATATAACTTGATAGGAATAAATAAAAGCCTAACAAGGAACATAAAGGAAACAAAATAAATCAAATCCTAATGGAAATTTATTTTAGTTGTTTTTATGCTGTTCTTGTTAGTATAACAAGTCCAATTTCTACCTCTTGATTACCTTACAGGAATGTGCACACACATGTACATACACACACCTAACAGCACACTAATGTTCTGATTGTTGTCATACACATACATCAAAGCTCCTCTTGTTTATGTTGATTAAAGAAGAACAGTTTCTATCAAAGAAGTCTTAGCAACAAAGAGGAAGTATATAATTGTGAAAATATTTCATAGTGAATGTCACTTCAGTTATTATGATAAAGGCAAGTGTAAATGTTGAGGAGAAACTCTGAGGCAAAACTGCTTCAGACCCCAAGGGAGTCGGCCATTTTGCACACATCAGGCTGCCTAAGTCTGTATACTCTGGGAATACCAGGGTATAGAGACCATAATCAGGCAGGCTTATGTGGGAGAGTGGAAACACTCTAAGTGTGACTAAGTATCTTGCTAGGTTAAAACGAAAGAAGGATGGAAATGCCAAAAGATGACTGTAAACTCTTTTGTAGAATATACTATGTGTATGATTTGCAGAAATAACTAGCAACTGCTTTGGGAAGTGCTGACATCCAATTTAATTAACTTAGGGACTATCACTGCAGTAGGTATTTATGACTTACTTTCGTTCTTGAAGATGAAAGTTCTTCAGAAGATTCGTATCTGTACTACTATTTATGCCCAGATAAAGTCTGTAGTACCTTGCTGTCCTATGTTATGGTTGCTGTACACAGAGTTTTATGAATTTCAGCCAGAAATTTTCAGGCAAAGGGCCACATCTTATATTTTAAGAGAAATTATCCTCTGAAATCCTAACTCTACCTTACTTGGTGATCCCAGCTGGACCTCTTTTCACTTGAAATTCTAGCCTACAGCTCTAAGCAGTTTGGTCCTTGCTGATTCTCCCTGGGTCTCATGGCGACCCCTTTAGTCTTCTTGAATCAATAGTTCTTCTTAAGCAGGGAAAATAAAGCTCCGGGCCAAAATAAAATAGAAAGAGCAAAGAAAAAAAATAAAGAACTGGCACAGCTTTCTCTCATGTGATTCCTTTAACTTCATTCACTAAAGGCCACATACTCAGTTTTTTAAAGTCAGAGAATCATGTCGGGAAGGAGAAAATCAATACAATCTCCTTTTCATTGCAAGTTACGTATTATTCAACATTCTTCCAATGACTGTTTGTCTAGTTCATAAATACATTTTTTGTGGTGTTTTTATTATGCTGTAGTCTTTTCTCAGTATGCTTTCTTGTATGTCCATCATACTAATTGGTTCCCTCTACTATTCTAAAGACACAAGGGTGCTTTAGGTGGATTTGGGGCCAACTTGTGTTTTGTCTTCTATAATCATCTCATTTCTAAGATAGTTTTTATATTATAGTGGTATCGATTATTGCTGTAAATAAGTAACATACAGCCCAAAGCCATCTTATGATTGACAAAATATTTAAAATATGATATTTTAGAATTATTATGCATTGACATTAGTGTATACGAAATCGTGGGCTTGTAATTTTGGTGTCTTGGTTTAAGATAATGGCAATATAGTTTGAAGACAGGTAAGGTTTTATATTGTTAATAGAATGAACAGTATTTGGTAATAGATTAAGAATGGGATATACACAGAAAAGAATGTTTAGTTCTGGTTTAAGAAACTTGATAGAAAGTGTAGTGAAATCAGGTTGTAGGTGCTGGGACAAAGTTAGGTACTCAATTACATGAGAAAAATAGGCAATCAGTGCATGCATATTTAAAGCTTTGAAAGGTCTTGAAAGAAATACATGTTTGCCAAATGTTCCTGTAAAAGTGGCATTTCAAGTCACAGAGATAGATGAGCTTGCCTACAAAGAGAAAATGGACAGAAATGAGTAGATGTCCAGAATTTGGGCTCAATAACTGTTCCCTGNGCGAAAGTCGGACGCTTAACCGACTAAGCCACCCAGGTGCCCCGGAAATGCTGTCTTTTAAACATGATTCAGATTTGCAGGGTTTTCAGGTCAGATCACCTTAAGGAATCAATGTTCTGAGTTCTTACCATTTCAGGGAATTTGAATATTGCCATTTTCTTTTCAAAATAATGATCAGGTTGATTTCATACTATATCAATCAACACTTATTTCATCTTGCTTAAGTTTAGGTGTATCAGCTGCCATGAAACTATTTGTACTATTTAACACTCTTTTGTTTTTAGAGCATGTAATTATGAACAGAGAAACTATATTTGTTTATAGTGCTAGAATTTTAGATATTTTAAGATGTACTTAATTTAATATAAATACATTTATTATTTAATATAAAATAGATTTAATGGTAAAATTGTTTAAACTTTGCTATCAGCAGCAATTAGATAACTGGATACTATTTTATTTGGATGTTGAAGGGGTTTATTTAAAAATCCCCATAATAGGGCCACCTGGCTGGCTCAGTCGTTTAAGCATTCAACTTCGCGTCAGATCATGATCTCATGGCTTGTGAGTTTGAGCCCTGTGTTGGACACTGTGCTGTCAGCTCAAAGCCTAGAGCCTGCTTCAGATTCTGTCTCCCTCTCTCTCTCTGCCCCTCCCCTGTTTGCACTCTCTCTTTCTCTCACATAAACATTAAAAAAAAACTTTTAAAAATCCACATAATAAAAATTAAGAGAAATTTCCAGCAACATTCCATACTCTCCTCACAATTATGCTGAGAGATACTGAAAGATTGTCAGTAGTGAGTAAGAAGATAAACATACCCTTAAAATTTGAAGGGATGGTAATAACACAGGATAGACCCGGAGTGGAGGATATATTTATGTTATGTCTATTTTTCTTTTTTCTATTTTATATTGTCTGTTTTTCTCATGTAATTATCTACTCAATCCTAGCAGGATATGGAGTAGGTTATTAAACAGTCTCCTTTAGGAATGCAATGAAAGTTATTCCACAGTCTCTCTAGCTAGTTCCATGTCACTCACAGAAACTTGAAATCCTCAGCCTTTACTGGGAGTTCTGTTTAATTTTCATAGAATCATCTAAAATAAATATTCATGAAAATCAGAGTTCAGAAAGGAAGATATTTCCAAGGTTTTAATAGTGCAGGGATAAGAATGGGGATCAGATTTTAGTTTTCCATGTGTCCTTTTCCATTTTCTGTCATGAAAAAGGGGACTAATAAATGAGGCCCCAAGATTTAATTTTCTCTGTAGCAAAGGTAGTGTCATGTAATTCAGTGCTTTCTTGTACCAATATTTTACATTTAGCTTGTCATAGAATTTCCACAGTTAATTTTAGGAAGGCAAAAATTTAGATCAGAGTCAAATCCAAACTACAATTTTAAATAATCAACATTTTCTATTCTTCTGGTCCTACTTGCGTTTATCCCATTGGGTTTCATGGCCTTTATAATTTGCTTCTTGCTATTGGAGAGGGGAACAAACACTCCCAGACAGGACAAATCATATATCCACTGACTTCTAACATTTTAGACCATATTTGACTTTTTTTTTAATATTTAGGGATTCATCTATTTTATATATATCTGACTGAGAAACTTGTATGTGAAAAATTTAATTGAAAAGCAATAATTATTGTACATATTGCTCTGATGCAGGACATTCCGGAATATGGTAAAATGATAGTTTGTTACTTGGATACCATTTTAATAATATTTCTTATTTTATTTTTACAGCAAATAACTTTTTATGATTTAATTTGGAAAAAAGAGACCAATACAGGAAACATTGAAAATTGGCACTGTTGTAAAAAAGGTGAACATTTTACTAATCTTTTATCCCATGAAAGTGGTATCAGATTACATGATTAATAGAAGACTTCAAAAAAATTCTTCAAAATTTTTCAGTGGAGAAAGTCAATTCACAAAAGAAAGTCTTACTAATTAAAAATATGAATTATAGTTTAGCTATTTTGGATGTGCATATGGGGTGGGTAAGTCTCTGTATGCATATGTGTTTTCTAAATTTTGGCTGGTAGTAATAATTGTAATAAATGTACTATTAAAGAATGAGAAACACATGCAACTAAAACTGGAAATAAAATTAATAAAATTGGAAATGAGTGCTGTATTTAATATCTATATCATAAATTTTATTATTCTGAACTCTCCTAGAAGATTTAATTTGCACACATAATGTTACATATGCTACTGTTATATATATTTATATATATTTATCTGTTTAGCTTAATACCATTGAATAACCATGCACATATTATCTTGTGCTCTTCCATTTTCACTAGTTTGTTATTATTATCTTAAATAGTCATATTTTTAGGAATACAAATAATGAGTACACAGTACCAGAGCATGTTCCTCAGGGAAAAAAATACCTATTACCACAAAAATAAGTCTGTAAGTCTGTTGTTTTATTTGTAAATAGGTTTTATTCTATATGGATCACATCATAGAGGGCTTTTTTTTTTTTTAATATTTTTTATTTATTTCTAGGAGAGAGAGAGAGAGCGCGTGAGCAGAGGAGGGTCAGAGAGAGAGGGAGTCACAGACTGAAACAGTCTCCAGGCTCTGAGCTGGCAGTCAGCACAGAGCCCGATGCGGGGCTCGAACCCACGAACCGCGAGATCATAACCTAAGCGAAAGTCGGACGCTTAACCGACTAAGCCACCCAGGCGCCCCGTATAGAGGGCTTTTTAAAATAAGTCATAGTATGTACTAAAGAGGAGGAGTTATGTTTACCAAGTTAATTTTTTGTTTGAAATTCTTTCTAAAACTATGATTAAAAAACTGGAAGAATTAAAATTCCATATCCTAGAAAATNATTTTCATCTATCAAAATAAAAAATAACTCCTGTTATATATATAATATGTAGTATATTATATATTATATTAATATATATAATATATCATATCAACTATATATATTATATATAATAGAGAGATAATATAAATTTTTAAAATTTCCTAAGTTTATTCTACTCTTTAAGCACAATTATTTTTGTTTCATTTCATGAATTAAATTGATTCTTATCCATAATTCTCTTGCTGTTATAAAATCTCAGGTCATTAGGCTTTGTTTTAATTCACTTATATCCTGTGCTGTTTGGTATGCTAGTTCATTGTACTGAAATTTTGATCTTGACACATTTTAGAGAAGAACACAAGTCTTATTTTCAACCAATATTTCTGTTGGAATTATTGCTGGTTTAGAATTTTCAATAATATCTTTTCCACTCAATACTTTGAGACTGGTCTTCCATTTTTTTTTGACAATTTTCATTTTGAGGTCTGGCTAATTATTTCTTTGCTGTTCCCCTATTTCTCCATTTAAATGAGGACTTATTTTGTCTCTGTAATTCCCTACATTCATGAGGATATTTCTTCTTTTTAATAACTTTTTATAAATCTTGATTGGTAAATAGTGAACACTCTCTATTGCATATTAAGAATTTCCTATAGTTCAGGAAAAAAAGCGTCTTGTAACATATCTTGAAACACTTTTTGAAAATTTTGTGTTAGCTCCTTAATTTATACTGCCTTGTATGTATGTCATTCATATGAAAAACATTTTCCACTTATTTTTTGTTGTTTATAGTTTGGAATTTGGTGGATTTTCTCAATACACATGTCTATACTGCCAAATTTGGGCTTCGCTTAGCCTAATGCTAATTTCATGTTTGACTGCAACATTTATGCTATTGTCCCTTTTTGCTTCCATTTTAGCCAGCTCTTTCTTTATCATCTTACTTTTCATTTGATATTTTATAAAATAATAGAACTATTTAAATGATTAAGCCAATGGCCTTTAAATAATGCCTTTTTAATGGTATCAGTGAACACATTATATCTATAAAGTGGTTCCATAGGTTGCTATTTCTTTCTAGAATACTTTGTTATAAATATTACCAAAGTTTCTCTTTTTCAAGCTTCTTTATTGAATAGAGCCTCATTCCATCCTACTATAACTAATTATCCCAACCATTTCCCTTTACAGGGGATAACAAATGGTTCAATTTTTCTACAGCCAGTGGTATTATTACTGATTTAGCAATATTTTACAATTCTTGTTCAGAACTAAGAAAAAAAATTCTGTTACTGCTTTATTAAAGCAAAAACAAAAGCAAATTAGAGAAGTAAACCTAATGGTGCAGGAAACTTCGTGTCCATTTATTTAGGTATAATAAAGCAGCTGCTTCCTACATGGGGTAAAGAACCAGTCTGCACACATGGAAGGATTGACCTTCATTTACTAAAATTAAGTGTATCTCTCAAACTCTATTGGAAATCATGAATCAGAGCAATCGGCCTATATAAAATGTAAATATGAAAAATTGCAATTAAGCCTTTAGTAAGTTTAGAACTCTTTATATAATTCATGAAATGCCTCTCTAATTACATTATTCCATTGAAATTATTGAACACAATTATTTTAGGTATATTCAAAAGAAAGACAGTCAACAGACGTATCTCTTTTTACATATTATGATGTATTTCACTTGAGATATATCAATGTAAATGTAGCAATAATAGTTTTGATGCTGGCTTTTTCACAGACTAGGTTTTTCATGCAGAGATAGCAGTAATCAGAAGATATATTTGAGAATAGAGGGAAGTAAGTTTATATTTATTTTAGATAAGCTAAAGGAAACTAAATATTTTGTGTTCTGTTTTAATGCAGAAAGAGAAAAATTATATAAGTACAAAGAACAATGATATCTTCCCACAGTAATAAGTCTAGAATACATGTAACTAGTATTTGGGTCAAAATATCACTCAGGGAATAGGAGAAACAAGCAGATGAAAATAATCCTCTGAAAATAACTAAAAATAAGTATATACAGTTTCAGGTTATGTGAAACAAAATAGTAAGATGAAAACAATTATGGGTGATGTTTAGTAAATAATGTCTTTGAGAAGGCTTTGACATATGTTCCTGCATAATTTGGAAAGCTCATATCCAATAGAAAGCACCACTTTCATTTAAAGGCAAATTTATTTTTAAAGACTTGGAGTCTTTTTAAGCTGCATAGTAGATATAAAAATTATAATATTGCTGGGAATTTGCCCAAGATATATCAATAAAACATGATATGAATTTTAAAAAAGTATTGTATTATAGTCAATTATTCCTACATGTTAAAAATTCATAACAATATATTTCCTCATGACTTTTTTTTGAAGAAAACAATCTAATAGCTAAGAATACACAAGAAGCAAAAACATTTATATTTACCTTGAGAATTATCAGAATATCTGATCCTTTATATCTGTGTTTATTTCAGGATCTTAGAGGAACTTAACTAAAATAAAAATTGATGGCCTGCAGCTATTACATAGGGCTGTGTAATTGAAATAATTCATGAGATCTAATATTTTATACTCACATAAGACTTTAGTAAAGCAAAAGATACAGAACAGTAAAATAAAGAAAGCACAAGTACCCATAAAAGATGTCCAAGAATTCCAAACACAACTGCCATGATTCTTTTTGTTACACAGGACATGTTTCATTGTTGAATCATGAGCCACCATGGGACTCAGTTAGTTAAGCGTCCGACTTTGGCTCGCGTCATGATCTCACGTTTGTGGGATTGAGCCCCGCATCAGGCTCTGTGCTGACAGCTAGCTCAGAGCCTGGAGCCTGCTTTAGAGTTTGTATCTCCCTCTCTCTCTCTGACCCTCCCCTGCTCACACTTTTTCTCTCTCTCAGAAATAAATAAAAAACATTCAAAAATAATTTTTAAAAATATAGAAAGTAATTATCTACGTGATTTATCTGTTAAGTTTCTGCTTAATAACTGTCAGGCTTGAAATATTCATATCATATGCTCATGATATACTGTTTTTCATTTATCAAAATCAAAGGGCTGTGGCATGCTTATTGGGAAGAAAATGGCCTATTTATACATCTTTGGTTTTGGCCCTCCAGAAACTCTTACCTGATTACAATTACTGGGGAATCTTTCCCCTCTAATGGGGAGCAAGTTCTAATTATTTTTCCTACTGTAATATTCTCAAATGTCACTGGATGTCTTGTAGTCATATAGAATGTCCTATTAAATGTGTTGCCAGATGTAAGCACTCAAATTTAATTTTACCTAAAGCGGCAAGAATGCTATCTTTTTAGAACAGTGCTTCTCAAATTCTAGCATGCGGTCAAATGACATAGGGGACTTGTTAGAACACAGATTGCTGTGTTCCAGAGTTTCCACCTCATATATTTGAAGTGGGTCCAAGAAGTTACATTTCTAAGAATTCCCTAAGTGATACAGGTGTTACAGCTGATACTGGTGAGGGACTCAGTGCTTGAGAATAATGATATATAACTGTTTCTTTCCCGTGGTTCTAGAGTATCAGAGAACAAAAAAATTAACATTTGCCTTTAGCAGAACATGTGTTGGAAGTTCCATCTTGAACAAAATATTGAGGCATTTTCCTGTCATGTAATGGAAAACTTTAGCTGCAATCAGCATTGCCAGCTGTTTAAAATAAATTCATTCAGCTGCCCATATTCATAGAAAGAAATCTTTCCTGGAACTATCACCACTAACAACACATGTAGAGACAAATCACATTTGCCTAATTATATCAATTTTCTGGAAGGAAAGTAAAAGTCTCACAGAAGTAACAAATACAAGTTGTTCTGACTTAAGAACAAAATATAAATTGCTTGGTTTTTAAGAAGGAAAGGTATAACGAATTAAGTTGTGAGAATTCTATGACATGTTAGCTTATTAAATATTTTAAAATTGCTTTGTATTGCAGTTACTGATGTGATCAGACTTTTAAAAATTAACATGTTGCCAGAAATTTTGAAAATACAGTTTTATGAATATACTCAATACACATTGACATTAACAATGAATGTATCTAAATTTTTATGTCATAGCTATAGAATGTGAGGGAGGTATCTTGTCCTTAAATCCTTAAGTTCTTTTAGGATTAGATGATACAGAATATATTGTGACCTTTGTAAGACATCAATGTTTAGTAAGAGTATATAGAATTGAATTTCAAGTATGTCCACATGTACGTGTACAATTCTGGAAAACACATGTAATGATTACAAAGTGATGATACCATGTTTTTCATCCATAGGGATAAATTAATTGCTATGAAATTTTAATGCACAATTCTACAATATGTTTTGAAAGAGAAAATGACTCAAGGAAATAAGAACTGAGGAATTACTATTTGAGAACAGAGACCCTAATCATATGTGACAAAGTTCTTTGTAATTTTGTTTTATTATGTTAAATGTAATAATTCTGTCAGAAATAGGATTATATATGTTCACATCAGCACATAAAATGGACTTTGGGCAATATATTGATTTGAGATTCATCAGGAATGTGAATCATGAACTCCAATTACTTTCCTCACAGCATAGCACATCAACATTGTGTATGATTTATAATTTTTAATACTGTCTGTAGGAGGAGACATAGTAGCCTGTGATGACATACTCTGTGCTCAGTGTTGGTGGTTTCAATGGTAGAGATGCATTATGAGTATGATCATTTGAAAAACTGTATCTGAATTAAATATCTTTACATTATCATAATTAAGATTTCTCTTGGCTATCGGAGGAAACATTTAAACAAATCTCTTCCTTAAGATAGTCATACATTTATGTCTTCTCATTATAAAAAAATAAATTAAGAAAGGATAAAATATGTTTTTATAGTCCTCTAAGATTATGGCTTCTTAAATAAAAGAAAAAATAAAGTAAGTGTATATAGATGAGTGTTACTAAATTTGTCACACTCTACCTATTCAATTTAAATAAAGAAAATACAGAGATAGAATTAACTCTCTATCTCCTCCTAGTATTATCACTTATCCTGTGTTTTGATCTGAGAAATTTTAAGCTTGTGTATTTTTACATGATAACCATCTTGACAAGTACCTGACCTTACTTTGTGAAGGAAAATGCAGCATTAGGGGTAGGTGATTGTTTTGTCTTGTTTTCTAGATGGACAAGAGAGATGGAAATAGTACATATTGTGTAGTTGTTATGTGGCAGGAATTCTACAATTTTTTAAAGAGGCCAAGTAGGGGCTCCTGGGTGGCTCATTTGGTTAACTGTCCGACTTTGGCTCAGGTCATGATCTTGCAGTTCATGGGTTAGAGCCCCGCATCGGGCTCTGTGCTGACTGCTAGCTCAGAGCCTGGAGCCTGTTTCAGATTCTGTGTCTCCCTCTCTCTCTGACCCTTCCCTGCTCAGGCTGTCTCTCTCTCTCTCAGAAATAAATAAAACATTTTAAAAAATAAAGGGGGAGGGGCAAGATGGCGGAGAAGTAAGGAGCTCCGTACTTGCACTTGCGCAGATACATCACACGGAAAAGATCTGAAGCCACTAGAAACCTTACAAAACCTGAGAGATCGGGAGAAAAAGGACGTAGAATCCACTGAGAGAGACTTCTAACGTGAGTGCGAACTGGGGAAGATAAAATCAGGCCGGGATCAGAGACTCCAGGGTGGGAGGCGATCCCCCTCTACCCTCTAAGGGGAGTCAGAGGGGAAAAGGAGAGAGTCCGAAACAGAAAAACCTCCACTCGGAGGGGGGAAAACCTCCGCTCGGTGCATAGAAAGACCGTACTTGCCAAATACCTGCACACCAGGTCCCCTCACGCCAACTGGTCCCGGGGGTGCTGAGCACATAAACTGCTTCTTTGTGCAGCTCCTGGCGGCTGGCCATCAGAGCGGTGGCGCGCCTGCCGCCATTGTCCTCCCGGGCGGCTGGGGCCCCTGAAAGAGCCGCGCGACACCGGGCGTCTGCGCTCCTGGCTGGCTGGGGCTCTAGAGGGAAGGCAAAGAGCTAAAAACTGGGAAATTTGCCTGTGAGTTCGTGTTTTGGGTGACAAGCCATAGAAGGACCCGGTTTTCCTCACTCCAGCAGGCTCGGCGCACCCAGCAGGCAAGCCCCGGCCCATGCTCGCCAGCCCCACCCAAAGAAGGAAGAAGCGATTTGGACTCCACCCCCAGAGCTCCACAGGGTCCTGGAATTGCCCCAAGGGGGTTGCCTGGGAAGCTGTGTCTAAGGCAATTTCAGCGGGGCGCGGGGACTGGGATTTGGAGATTTGGACTGGCCTGGGTTGAAGAGTGCAACCAACTTCGGCTGCGCCCCCGGTACGGAGAGTTTACACACCTAAAAAAGTGAGGTGCAGCGCTTGGTTCAAGAAGGGACTGGAACACCATCACTCACCTCCCCACAACCGCCAAGGCAGAACTCCCCCTGAGGCATTTGATCACGCCACGCCCATCCCTGCTTGAGAGCTGCCCTCCTCCCTTTTTTTTCTTTTTTCTTTTTTTCTTCTTCTTTCTCTTTTCTCTCTTTTTCCCCAGAACACTGACCTGATTAACTCTGGTCTCTGGCTTGCTTAAACAATCACAGGAGTTCATTGTGTAGATGTAAATTCTACACCTACCGACCTTTTCATCTCTTTCTCTCAGGAGTAATNGGGGGGATGGGCATGGAGGAGGGCACTCATGGGGATGAGCACTGGGTGTTATGTGGAAACTAATTTGACAATAAACTATTTGTAAAAAATAAAAATAAAAAAATAAAGAGGCCAAGTATTCTTAATTTTACTATATGTTGGCAAATATAATTCACAGTAAGCATCTGGGGAACTAAGATTGACACATTGAGGAAAAGAGATTCACCTGCTTTACAAGTTTTCTTAGTCACAATCAGCATCTTTTTTCTAATTAATGAAGTAGTCCTTGTTGACCAAATGTTTTCTAAAATATATTTATTTGTCATATTTTGATAAGAATTTTAACAGAAATAAACAAAAGATTTTTTTTTTGTCTATTTAAGATCCATTTGGGATAGATCCCAAATTTATGGTTAATGATACAGAGTATTTTGCTTGACACACCAAGACCTTCAATTTTAAGTGCATGCACTAGCATCTGTGGTTATCTATTTTTGTTTTTCAAAAATAGAAAAAAAAACCTCAGACCTTCCACCTATCGCATTCCTACTGTTAACTAAATGCGTTTCTATGTAAAATTACCTTCAATTGATATTTTTATTTTATTTTGTCATTAAACTTTTGTTTTAATGAATCTCAAAATTCTGTAACAGATTTTTGGTCAAGTTGTTTCCATTAAAAAGTACCGATTTTAAAAACTAATATCTTAAAACTGCATGCACACACACCCACACGTGCAAGTACAAATGGTCCATAAAACATTCTCCTTTCCTCTGGAGCTTTTACGATGCATCGCTATCATTAACCAGTCTTTACTATTAAACTTAAATGTCCCATTGACACAAATGGTTGTGAGACTGTTCTTCCACCACTGATTAAGACTGTGGTGGCAGGTACTGGGGATGATGTTCACTTAGTCTTCTGAGCTTTCTGGACGGACTTGGTGCCCTTGCCAGCTCCAGCTGCCTTCTTGTCCACTGCTCTGATGACACCCACACCAGTCGTCTGTCTCATGCCACGAACAGCAAAATGGCCCAGAGGAGGATAGTCAGAGAAGCTCTCCACACACACAGGCTTGCCATGAACCATATCAACAATGGCAGCATCACCAGATTTCAAGAACTTGGGGCCATCTTCCAGCTTTTTGCCAGAACAACAATCAGTCTTCTCCTTCAGCTCAGTGAACTTGCAGGCAATGTGAGCTGTGGGATCGTCCAGCACAGGTGCATATCCAGCACGGATTTGGCCTGGATGATTCAGGATAATCACCTGAGTCATGAAGCCAGCTGCTTCCAGTGGTGGGTCATGTTTGCTGTCACCAGCCATATTGCCATGGCAAACATCTTTCTTTCACAGATACATCCTTGCCATTGAAGCCAACATTGTCCCCAGGAAAAGCCTCACTCAACGCTTCATGGTACATTTCAACAAACTTTACTTCAGTTGCAATACTGACTGGAGCAAGGATGACCACCCATGCCAGGTTTAAGAACACCAGTCTCTACGCAACCCACAGAGTCAGTACCAATATCACCAATTTTATAGACATCCCTTTTATAGATACAAAGGCTTGTCAGATGGACGACTTGGTTGCAGAATGCAATTCAGAGCTTCAAGCGGTGTGCTTCCACTGTCATTGCCATCTTTACAGGTAACTTTCCCTCCCTTGAACCAAGGCATGTTTGCACTTGGCGCCAGCATGTTTTCACCATTCCAATCAGACAATGGCACAAATGCTACTGTGTCGGGGTTGTAGCCGATTTTCTTGATGTAGGTGCTGACTTCCTTAACAATTTCCTCATCTCTCTTCTGGCTGTAGGGTGGCTCAGTGGAATCCATTTTGTTAACACCAACACTAAGTTGTTTACACCCAGTGTGTAGGCTGGAAGGGGATGCTCATGGGTCTGCTCACTCTTGGAGTACCTGTTTCAAATTCACCAACACCAGCAGCAACAATCAGGATGGCACAGTCAGCCTGAGATATGCCTGTAATCATATATTTGATAAAGTTCTCTGTGTCCTGGGGCATCAATGATGGTCACATAATACTGGTCTTGAGTTTCCAGAGGGAAATATCAATGGTGACAACATCTTCACAATGCAGTCTCCTTCTCAAATTTTTTTGATAGTTCTTCTGTCAGTCCCACCACACTCGTATATCAGATAACCAATAGTGGAAGACTTGCCTGAATATATATGTCCAATGACCACTATGTTGATATAAGTCTTTTCCTTTCCCATTCTGGTTTAGGTTTAGCAGTGGTTTCCACAACAACTGTGTTGTGGCAGCAAACCTGTTGCCAAAAACCTCAAATAATATTTTTAAATTCTTTGATATCAATATATTTTCTATTAATTTTTAATGTTTATTTATTTTTGAGAGAGAAAGAGAAACCAGAGCATGAGCAGGGGAGAGGCAGAGAGAAAGACACACACACAGAATCTGAAATAGGCTCCAGGCTCTGAGCTGTCATCACAGAGCATGATGTGGGGCTTGAACCCATGAACCTCAAGATCATGACCTGAGCTGAATTCGGACACTTAACCAACTGAGCCACCCAAGAGTCCCTATCAATAGATTTCTTTAAGAAGATAATTTACTACCTAGAAGAAACTTCAATTAGCAAAGTTTAATGAATGATACAATATTTCCAGTAGGTTTTCTTAGAGAACAGTCAAGAATTAAGTGTATAATCCAAAAAAATATTAACATTTTGAATCCAAAAATGAACAAAAAAGAATTACACATCATGACCAAGTGGGATTTCCCCCAGGTATGTAAAACTGGTTCAACATATGAAAATTATTTAATATAATCCATCACATCAGATTAAAATAGAAAAATCATACGATCATATCTGTAGATACAGAGAAAGCATCTGACAAAATACACCACCACTTCATGATCAGAAATCTTGACCAACTAGGAATAAAGGGGTACTTCCTCAACTTGATAAAGAATGTCTACAAAATATTTACAAATATCGTCATACTTAATGATGAGAGATATGAAGCTTCTCCACTAAGATCAGCTACAAAGCAAGGATGTCACTTCTCACCACTTCTTTTCCACATGTAGTGGAAGTTCTAGCTGATGCAATAAAGCAAGGAAATGAAAGAAAAAGTATACAGGCTGGGAGGGAAATCATAAAACTGACTTCATTTACAGATGATAATATTGCCTAAGTAAAAAACGGAAAAAAATCTGAAAAAATTTTTTACTGGAATAAATAAGCAATTATAGCAATGCAGAATACAAGGTTAATATGCAAACGGCAATCTTTTTCATATATATTAGCAATGAGCAAGTGGAATTTGAATTTAGAAACACAATCCTATTTACATTAGCATCCCCTAAATGAAATAGTTTACTATAAATCTAACAAAATATGTAGAAGATATACTTGAGTAAAACTAGAAAACTCCAATGAATGAAATGAAAGAAGAGCTAAATAAATAAGGAGATATTCCATGTTCATTAAAAAGAAGACTCAATATTATCAAGATGTGAGTTCTTCCCAATATGATCTACAGATTCAATGAAATGCCAATTAAATCACCAATAAGTTACAGTGTAGATATTGAGAGAGACAAAAGACCCAGAAAAACCCAACACAGAATCAAAGTAGACCAAAGTTGAAGAACTGATGCTACCCAACTTCAAGACTTAATATAAAGCTATATTACCCAAGATAGTGTTGGTTGGTAAAAGAATAGATAACTAGATAAATGAAACAAAACAAAGAACCCAGAAGTAAAACCATAAGAATATAGCCAAATGATACTGAAAAGGAGTAAAAGCAATAGAGTAGAGCAAAGTTAGTCTTGCCAACAAATGGTTTTAGAACAACTAGAAATCCATATGCAAAAAAAGAACGTAGCATGCTTACACCCTTCACAAAAATTAACTCAGAGTAATTCACATACTTAAATATGAAACACAAAATTTTCAAACTCTTAGAGGACATATAGGAGAATCTCTAGATAACTCTGAGTATGTTAATAACTTTTAGACATAGCACAGAAGGCATATACATGAAAGAAATAATTGATAAGATAAACTTAATTAAAATTAAAAACTTCTTTGTGAAAGACTATGCCAGGAGAATTAGAAGAAAAGCCATAGATTGGCAGAGAATGTTTGTAAAAGACACACCTAATAAAGGACTATTATCCAAAATACATAAGATTTCTAAAACTTAGAATTAAAAATGGGCAAAGACCTTAAAATCACCTCACCAGAGAGGATATGCAGCTATCAAATAAGTATATGAAAAGACACTCAGCAATATGTGTCATTATGGAAAGGTAAATTAAGACAACAATGTGATATTGCTAGGTATCTATTAGAATGCCCTCAAACTGAAACATTGACAACACCAAATGCTGGCAAAGATGCAAGGAAAGAGGGAATCTTATTCATTGCTGGAGGGAATGCAAAATTGTACAGCCATTTTGGAAAATAGTTGGTGGTTTCTTAAAAAACTGAACATACTCTTACCATATGATTCAGCAAATGTGTTCTTTGGCATTTAACTAAAGGATGTGCAACTTTAGTCTATACAGAAACTTGCTGTTGAAGAACAGCAACTTGATGTTGAACTTGATGTTCTTCAGTAGGTGAATAGATAAATATACTGTGGTACATCCACAATGGAATATCATTCAGCACCAAAACCAAATTATCTATCAAGCCATGAACAGGCATGGAGGAAACCTAAATTCATATTACCAAGTAAAAGTTTACTGGAATTAGGAAGCACTGATAGGATCCAGTTTTTAATCTCTGATAAGGATTTTTTCCCCTTTCTCTATGCAGTTTGCAGTTCTTAGGGAATTATCTAAATTGGTGTGGGAAGATACACATGCTTTTAAAATAACTTCCTATTATATATGTCAATAAATGCAGGTAGTACATATTCTACTTAAGGTCTCTTACATCATGGTTTTATATGTTTCTAGACTTATGTTTCTGACTCTGAACATGATAGAAGAATGAGATGGTGCATAAAAAGTTATAAAAAGCTACAAAATATCATAGACAACTATCAATCAAGACTAAACAGGAGGGCTGATTGCCATCAATGGAAGCTAAATTTCCAAAGCAATCATCCTTTAACTGGAAGTATGTTTTTGTTTCCCCTCCCCTCTTTCTTTTGAGAAAGGAATTTCTGTAACTCTGCAAAATGTTGGGGTTAAAATGTATGTAGGCAAAATACGTATAAATGAAAGCTGTATTTAAAAATCTTTCTTTTTTAAAAAATATCTTTTAATGTTTATCTATTACTTTTGAGAGGGCAAGAACACAAGTGGGAGAGGGACAGAGAGAGAGAAGGGAGGGAGATGCAGAATCCAAAGCAGGCTCCAGGCACTGAGCTATCAGTGCAGAACCCGACGTGGGGCCCAGAATCACAAACGGTGAGATCATGACCTGAGCTGAAGTCAGACACTTAATCGACTGAGCCACCCAGGTGCCCCCAAAAATCTTTCTTCTTAAATAGACTTATTCTTACACGAGATTGCACTGTGTAGCTCTAGTGTCACCCCATAGCTTGTACTACAAGGAATAAATATAAATTGTCATTTCCAATTTTACAGTGACGGATGTTACATTTCAATAATGTAAAACAAGCTGAGAATGCTGTCTCATTCCTTTTATTAATATGTTTTTAATGACACCTAATTTCCCAATCCATACGATGTATATTTATCTAAAAGATGTATTTTCATTTAAGAGAAGGTAATACGTATGTAATTAAATTCACAGAAAGATAAAACTGCTCTAGCCTTAGGTCATCGTATAAGTATGCCATGTAGTAGTATTTTTAGTTATAAAAAATATTTATCTGAACTACTATGCAAAGTGAAATTTAAATGGTAAGTTATGTGTTTTTTCTCTGATATTCATAGATCATCTCTATGCATGTCATTTGATAGCACAGTGCATAAGAAAGGGTAACAGTGTGTAGCCTAGTTTACATATTGTTTGAAAAAAGAACAAATCAGAGGCAGTATCTCTCTACCTGAAGTCTGAAGTATGCATTTTCGTAACTGCTAAACTGACAGACAGAATCTCCTCCCTCAGCGCTCACTGATAGAGTTCTAGCTGGACAGAAAACACGTGCAAGAGCAAACTCAAAGAAAACTTCAATAGTGCCCTGAACAGGGGAGAAGTAATACTTCACATATTTGAAGTAAAAAAATGCAGCCACAACATACATATCATGATCTACTTCACTGGGCAGAAATGCTTTGTGAAACAAAGATCAAAGAATGCCAAATCACATTATGAAATTATTTTGTGCAAGCCTGTAAAATGAAACTAAGCAAATTAAAAATAAGAACATCCTGATGATCACAACAATATTTTGAATGTGGATATGTGAATGTACATATGACATGAAGCGGTGAAAGGAAATATTCTATTGGCTTAACAAGATTTTGTGTTTTTCTTATTTATTTATTTTGAGAGAGACAGTGAGGAAATGTGCAAGTAGAGGGGGTACAGAGAGAGAGGGTGAGAGAGAATCCCAAGCAGGCTCCGAGATTTGAGCATGGAACCCAATGCAGGGCTGGATCTCACGAACCGTGAGATCATGACCTGAATCAAAGTCTAGAGCCAGGCGTTTAACCAACTGAGCTACCCAGGGACCCCAAAATTTTGTATTTTTAAATGTAGTCAATTACATTATCATTTCAGAACTATTACCCATTTGTCAACATTACCTGTTGATCTATAAATACATTTATTTCCCTAGTGATTGCTTTCTTATCATATTGACTTTTTAAAACTTACATGTTTTTCTAATCATGATCGTTTCATTAAATGCTGCGTACTTGCCTCTGATGAAGCGAGAAAAATGATGACTAGGGCACTGAGATATTTGCAGAAGCCATTCTGAACACCTGCTTAGAGAACTAGCATATTCTCGGGGGAAAAAGTTTACAAAAGCCATAACAAAACAGTGGAATACGAAATTCAGGCAATGTACTGTTGAATGGGAGAAGAAGTAATTGAGAAACTAATGATGATGTAGGCTGGTACTGCACAATTAGCTGGGTAGTCTCATTCATAGGACCAGAGAGGATCTGTGGCACAATTGGACACACTCAGGTAATAGAATGGGTTAAATCTGACAAGCAGCAGCCTTCTAATGGTCCTACACCATCTGTTTACTCACAAATAGATGCAGCTTTCATCTGGAAAAACAATATCAAATCTTGCTTTTGAGGGAGGACCATAACAAGGGATGAAGACAGATTATGGGATTATAAAGAAACAATCAGACTTATCTGTTCAGGGGTCAGCAGTCACAAGAGTTATGGTGGCTTGGCATTGACAACGAAAAAGAACTGTGGTTCTTCAAATTTGTTAAAATGCAGGTTTATACGGAATATTATGGTACAGTAGTGACATGGTTTTCACTGCAGAACATCTGTGTCAAATACGTAGTGCTAGTACCAATTTAAATGTAACATATTTGTCCCTCACTAGCTGATGCACCCTGAACACCTTACACGTGTGCTTACACCTTACATGTGTACCTCAGAAAAATTGTTTCTAGTTATGTTTTTTAGAGTGAATAAATTGTCTTCTACCAAGACTGTGGATGAGCTGGATGATGCTGATACAGTACATAAACATAGAAAACTACTATAATTGTTTGACAATAGAGATCAGCTAGAGTTATACCGAGGGCTCAAGAAACAGAAACCTCTGACCCAGCACTGTATGATGCAAATATATGAATAGATGGACTTGTTCTATATCTGTGCTATTCATTACAAAATACTCAACAAGCCAATTATTGTTACTAAGAACTTGAAATGGTGGTTAGTATGTTACACAAAATTTTTAATGGAATTTAAGTTCATTTTCTTTTTAAAAATATTTTAATGTTTCTTTACTTTTGAGAGAGACAGAGACAGAGAAAGAGAGACAGACCATGAGCATGGGAGAACAGAGAAAGTGGGAGACACACAATCCAAAGTAGGGCCCAGGTTGTGAACTGTCTGCACAAGGCCCGATGTGGGGCTTGAACCCACAAACCATGACATCATGAACTGAGCTGACGTTGGACATTTAACTAACTGAGCCACCCTGGTGCCTCAAATTATTTTCCTTTTATAGAGCCATATATAGCTAATGACTACCTTTATGGACAGAGGAGCTCTAGAACATAAAGTTAAACCAACAAGAAATAAGCAACTTATTAAATGATGAAGTTCAAAGGCAACATTTTAGCAGGGACTTTGGTCTTAAGAACAAACACCTAAATTTAAAATTTATACACATATACATATATATATGTTTGTTCCTCCCTCCCCCCATCCTGACCAGAAGTTCAAAGTTTGGTATTCATGTGTTCTTTCAGAAGTTCACAAATTTAATCAGAACCCTAAGTACTTCTCATCTTTGGCTCTACTATCCTTAGGGTATCCAACTGTAGCTCTTCATGGACACACATTGTTTTAGAAACTCTAAGAATAAGGTCCTTATTTAAGACACTTAAAGGAGAAAAGAAAGGAGTAAGGTTCTCTCAGATCTCAGTCTTTATATTAGAAGAGAAACCCTTTCCTGGAAGATATCCCACAAGCTTGATTTATATTTTATTTATTGTATCAAGCCACATGGGCAGAACTGGCTGCAGAGATTAAAGGGGATTGACTGACACTTTCAGACTGAATCATGGGAGAGAGACTTAGGCAAAAAGGAAAAGGAGGAAGAAGAGCTCTTGAGTAGGGCACCCATGGTGTCTTCTAAGCATACTATTAATCCTGAAGAAAATCTCAGCTGGGTAGGGGAAATGAAAAAAGAAAAAAAGAAAAAAATGTTAAAATGCTTCAACAAAAATATAAAAACGTACCAAGGGCCTCCAGTGGTAGACAAGAGTGAAAGATGGTTTTTTAGTACTTGAGAAAAGGATTTAAAAACATACAAAGTTTGTCTTTTTTAGACGGAGACAATGGTATGTAGTGAAGAATAGAAAGATATAGACCTGGAGGGCTTGCTAAAAGTTAGATCCCCTAAACCATGTATGTCAAGAGAAATATATATGCATCAAATCAGTAATAATAAATAATTGTTAAGCAGTTTTCAGTGGAAAAAGATACCATCAGACTATGTATTGGTTATTAAAATATTTCATGTAATACTCTGGTTTCTCTTCAGATCACATAAATCTTTTGCCTTTTTAAAATATTTCATGTGTACCAAAGGGTAGATAGAGTGTGACAAAAACTTCTCATGCTTACAAATAACTCTAACCCCAACCTGGCACTCCATTCTCCTTTCCAGCTTTATTTTACTTGGTAGCAATTATCACCTTGTGATATATATTGAGCCACACACAACATGCTATGCCCTGCCTGTCAAAATCTCCCTGGATATTTGACTATTCTCTCCCTCACCTTCTCCACTCAAGTCACAGTGCTCTTCTTTCTGTTTGACACACATACTAGCCATCTTTCTTCTTGGAGCATCTGTAATTGTAGATATTTGAAATACTCTTTCCCTGGATATTACATGACTTAATCCTTTGGAGGTATTTATTAGGTTCAGTCTCAGAGGAACCATCTTGAAACAGCATATTTAATATTACAACTATCATCCTCCCCTAACCTAGTAAATTTTATATACATTTCTAGGTTTGATAATTTTTCTCATGGAACATATATATTTTGGTAAATATTCTAGATACTGTACCAAGTGAAAATTTCATATAGGATATTGTCTGTTTTGCTTACTGCTGCCTACCCATGTTAAGCACATAGCAGTTTCCTTATAAATATTACTTGAAAGAATACATTTACTCTTTATAACAACCATGTGCCCGTGACTATCTGTTGCTTACTAATAAGGTCTTTTGGACAGAAACTTTATGTTGTTTGTGTATTTCAAGCTTTGAATTTTCTGTTTTATAAGACTAAGGCAGGGGCGCATGGGGGCTCAGTCAGTTAAGCGTCTGACTTCGGCTCACGTCATTATCTCATGGTTCATGGGTTCAAGCCCCACGTTGGTCTCTGTGCTGATAGCTAGTTCAGAGCCTGGAGACTGTCTTCAGATTCTGTGACTCCGTCTCTCTCTGACTCTCCCCTAGTCATGCTGTCTCTATCTCTCTCTCAAAAATAAATTAAAAATAATTTAAAAAAAGACCAAGGCCAACAATTGTTAATAGGCAAGTTGTGTTGGCAGACTCTATAAACTAATGATACAGTAGATCATATGTGGTCCAGTTCTGAGCTTTATTTGGCTCTGATAACATTGATGGAAAAAGGAAATTACCAACCAATATTTAAAAATAAATATATTTGAATTTAAAATTCATAACTAATTAATAAAAGTGAGCTTCCTTTCCCTCATAGTAATAATTAGTTAATGCCAACTATTGGTTGTCTAATCTAGACAGAATGATATGCTCAATAGTTAAAAATAGGCCCCTCCCCAACTCATTTTATTCATTTGTATTCTTTGACTTGCTTTCTTGATATTTTAGTTTGTAACCTCTGGTATAATTAATGGAAAACTTAAGAAGAATGTGAAAATATTCTTTTTACCAAGAATTAGAATCTTTTCAGAGGAATAGTTTTAATTGCTTCTATTTTAAAACGAAATATTACTATTTGTTGATAGAACTTTACTCTTACTGTATTAATGTGCATATTTTGATAATATTTATAATTATTTTGTTTGTCAATTCAACATATTAGCCAACTCAATACATTAATTAACTTCAGCTCTCTAAATTAATTAAATCTACAACATCACAGAGTCCTGTTGTCTTTAATTAGTAAATGGCCCTAAGAAAACCTGGGAAGGAAATGCAGGAACATAGCAACAGGATCTGGAGGCTGGAAAGCACAGAGTGGTTGATCAACTTAAATATTCTTCAATATCAGTATTTTTCAATACATTTTAAAGGGCATAAAAGGCTGTGACAGCCTTTCCGTGTAAGCTGAAAATATATTTGAAGGAATTCGAAAGTTTAACGTGTGCCACAATGAGAAGGTACATAATGTGTTTATTCACCCAAGAAACACAAAGGCAGGCCAACCTTTTACCTGGCTTCAACATAGATTCAGTCTCTCTGTATTAGACACTTTATAAAACCATGACTATACTTTCTGAAAGTTAGAAACATCCAAAAAGTGACTTAAACTTTACTGTGCATCTGCATATTTAAAAGTATGTACAATGTTGGGGCACCTCTGTAGCTCAGTGGGTTAAATGACTGACTTCAGCTCGGGTCATGATCTTGCAGTTTGTGAGTTCAAGCCCCATGTTGGGCTCTGTGCTGAGAGCTCAGAGTCTGGAGCCTGCTTTGGATTCCATGTCTCCTCTCCCTTTCTCTCTGCCCGTCTCCCACTCATGCTCTGTCTCTCTCTTCAAAATAAATAAAAATTTAAAATTTTAAGAAAAAAAAGTATGTACAAGGTTTGAAATTTGTTGATGACATTGATCTAATGAAGAAAGATGGGGCGCCTGGGTGGCTGAGTCCGTTAAGCGTCCGACTTCGGCTCAGGTCATGATCTCACAGTTCGTGGGTTTGAGCCCCACATCGGGCTCTGTGCTAACAGCTAGCTCAGAGCCTACAGCCTGTTGCAGATTCTGTATCTCCCCCTCTCTCTGACCCTCCCCTGCTCACACTGTCTCTCTCTCTCTCTCTCATAAATACATAAAACACATTAAAAACAATTTAAAAAAAAGAAGAAAGGGTAATTCAGAAAGGGAGGGCCTCTATTTATAGGATCAAATGTCCCTGACAAGGTAAAAGATGATTCTAAAGCTTGTGAATGAGGATAGACTCTGACAGGAGTTCAGGGACACGGGAAGGAAGGAAGAGGACATGGATGAGATGCAAGTGGTTTGATACATTTGGTGCAGGGAATATGAGGTCATTGCTGTGCAACTAAGTTATATCTATCATTAGCATCTAAGTAGATACCTATTGTAATATCCCTATTTAAGAGAAAGAGAAGACAATATCATCCACTTAGAGTGAGAAGTGAGAGAAAGTTGGAGGGGAAAGGAAATTGTGTAAAAATAGATGTTGTAGAATGTGGGAGAGCACACATCATAGTGAAAGACGAAAGATTTCTGGGTAGTGTAGTTAGGATTTGAAATTTTTGATGATAAATTAGAGATCTCTCAACAGGCATGTTTTTGCTCCTCACCTACAGTCAATTGTTCAGGTCTTAATATTAAAGATCACTAATGATTATTGTATTAGTTGTTGTACTACATATTGTAAATATATAAACTCATTTCCAACAATAACATGCTTATACAGGTATGACAATCAATCCAATATCACACTTACAAGAAGCAGAGATTGAACTCTTACAAAATTGGGGTTTAGCCAGGGTGGGAGATGGAAGGAGAGAGTACAAGATACTAAGTGTGTGAGGAATGGAGTGATTCCCAGACCAGATAATGATAGAACTTAAGTAGAGAATGAAATTTTTCATATTTATATAGCAGATGTAGCACAGTTGGTAATATTTTATTCTTCAAGTAAGTGCCTAATGTGAAATACTAACAGATATTTGGAGGTGAGCACATCAAGGAACAGCGAGACCTGGAATAGTAGGGAAAGAAAGGAAAATAGTGGAGAAGGGAACATGATCTTTACACCACAGTAGATATAAAAAGGGAAATGGTGGGAAATGAGGGATGAGCTTTAATGAATGTGGAGGAATAACTGGGGAATTCATCACTGAGTGTTGCAAATCAGTTTTCTAATTTATTTAAATATAGAATCACTCATCAAGTAAGCTATATTTAAAATGAAATACTTTAAAACCTCTCAGTAGTTTTGAAGATTCCCTCAAGATTGGTTAAGTTAATTAAATATGGTAGCATTATATGTGAATACCATGAGGCATCTTGATCATAACAGTATATTTGAATGCAGGTGAATAGTTTATCAGCAATATCAGGTTCTATAAGAGTTATGGTTCTCTGTTCATGATAACAGAAAACAACAAATAATGAGCTGACAGACTATTTGTAAGTTTCTTGAATCAAAGAGAAGGTTGAGGGGCACCTGGGTGGCCCAGTGGGTTAAGCGTTCGTCTCTTGGTTTCAGCTCCGGTCATGAAACCATTGTGAGATTGAGCTCTGTGTAGAGTTGTGCACTGGGCGTGGACCGTGCTTAGGATTCTCTCTCCCTCTTTTTATGACCCTCCCCAGCTCGCTCTTGCATGCTCTCTCTCTCTCTCTCTGTCTCAAAATAAAATAAATAAACTTTAAAAATATATTATTTAAAAAAACAACAAAGAGAAGGTTGAAAATTCTTCACGGAAAAAATAGAACCCAGGCAGTTCCACATGGTCTTAGAAGAAGAAATAATTCATCAGAGTTGCCTACATGTTTCCACTGAAAACACCTTCTTTCATTAAGTTGTTTAAAATTCACTGGCCTAAACTATAATAGTAAGAGGAAATCACCAGGTGAAATGAGTCACCAGAACCCTCACTATAGGCTATATAGTGCTATAGTAATATAACTCTACAGTTTCAGTGGTTTCATACAACAAAAGTGGTGTAGGATAATCCTCACTTACATGACATGGCCAAAGATCGTTGGCAATGTAGTTCTGCTTCCATTTGGTCCATCTACTTATATCCCATGTACTAAATCGAATCACATGGCTTCGCTTAACATCAGGGAGAACAATTTCCTGGTAAGAAAGGAGATCTTGCTGAGTTCCAGTAATGTCTACCACAGACCCCTGCCACTTCTAAGGGTGACCAATTTAGTAAAATTACTATGCTTTGAAGAAAGGGAAATGGACATTGGGAAACAACCATTTACTATGGCAAATATGTTTTCAAATTTGAGATTTTGATTTAATATGTGATAGATTCACAAGGCACATATTTTATATCCATTTTATGCAGGTAGATATAAAAGGAGAAATAAATATATTTACCCAAGGTCTTAAATGGAATAGTCCATGCATTTTGGAATGCTTTCACTGCTCCTTGGGAAAATAAAATACAAAAAAAATTTTTTTTTAATGTTTATTCATTTTTGAGAGACAGAGTGAGATTGGGGGAGGGACAGAGAGAGAGGGAAACACAGAGTCCAAAGCAAGCACCAGACTCTGAGCTGTTAGCACAGAGACCAGCTGCGGGGCTCAAACTCACAGACAGCAAGATCATAACTTGAACCAAAGTTGGCCACTTAACTGACAGAGCCATCCAGGTCCCATCCAGTGAACTATTTTTTAAATTCATGACATTTAAGCTCAATGGTACAGATTCTGTGTATCATTTTCCAAACTTCTTAGCTATAGTCTATTCTCTGCTGTTGTGTCCCTTTCATATACCTCAATTTTAGCATTTGCCACTTACATCATGATTGGCTATTCTTCCCTACTGTCTTTTAAGAAATAATGAAAAGTGCCTTAAAAAGTTCATAATATTGACAGCAAAGAATGTGTGTTTAATAAAACAATAATAAGTACATCATCAGTCTTTCAAGTTTAAGACTTGACTCCATGTTTCTTATAGAATGCCTCAGGAATGTTATTTTTCTACACTGTCTTTAAAACTCATCCAGCTTTGGTGGCTTAGTTGGTTAAGCATCTGACTCTTGATTTCAGCTCAGGTCATCATCTCACGGTTTGTGAGTTCTAATCCCATATCAGGCTCTGATCTGATGTTGCAGAGCCTGCTTGAGATTCTCTCTCTCTCTCTCTCTCTCTCTCTCCCTCAATAAAATAAAAATAAAATAAAATAAACATTAAAAAATAACTAATCCAGTTTTACTCATTTACATAGCTACAAGTAGACAAACTTCTGAGATGATATCTATGTCATTGCCTATAAATTTGCAATGATCTCATTTGCTTGTGTTTTAAGGATAAGTGATTCAAAATTTTAAAATGTATCTTACATTTTATTTTAAGCAAAAAAACTAACAAAGTTTGAGTATATTTTTTACTATGTAAATAATATTAATCTTGTATTTATTTTCAAGTTTTTCTTTCCAAGCTTTCACTTTTATAAGTGAATGTAAGACTCATTAATCAATAAATAATTTATAGAAACCTGTACATCTACAAGTCCCATATAACAGAGAAACAAAACATTTAAAGTCCTGGCAATAGATTGCTACTAAAAGAATAATATGTTTAAAATTCAAAATAGCTTTTTATATAATAGCTAAAGAATTCAATATTGTTCAAAAAATAATTACTTTCTGTAAACCTCTGTACAAGCTGTCTGATCAACATGACAGTAAAAAAATCTTCAAAGAATATATATGTGTCTCATACAATGGACATTTTATCTACTGTCACAGAAGCCCCTTCCTTTTATTTCCTTCAGAAGTTTCGAAGAAAAAATCTTTTTTAAAAGGCTTTATGTAATTACAAATAATAATTTTCTACATAGGTGTGTCTTGTATAGAATAGATACAGTTTTGTCATTCTTTTGTGATCCCTGTCCTCTTTACAAATGTGGTTTAAATTGAGCTCTACTGAATATTTTCCATTTTTAACTGTTTAAAAAGGTGCCTTCTTAACAAAATATAACACAGTCCATAACTTGTACATGTACAGCATAATTTTCTCTTTTGTTTTGTTCTCAGGATCCCTTTTGGCATCTTCTAACTCACATCACTTCATCTATAGTTTTATCATGCCTCAAAATTCTTATTTTATCATTAACATATAGGGTTAAATCCATTTTATATTTCTTATCTTAGACTGATATGTGCTTCCTTTTTGACTGATTAACCTTTAAGTTTGCTGTCGACCTCTGGATATATTAACTCAACTAAAAACATATTGACCAACTGCCAACTAAAAAGCACTTTCTCAGTTCTCCATACAACTCCAAGCCAACATTCCCAATTGCTTCTTTAAAAAATTCTAAGGACTTTTGCATTGTTTATCAAGTTTATATGAATAACATTTCATTTCTTTTCCCCAAACACTATTTTATTGTGTTCCTAATGAAATAACATTGACCTAAACATTTATTTACACATCATTTATATGCATTTTTGGTTTATCTATATCATTGATACATAAATTATCATAACCTTGTTTAATTTAAAGCTCTGTAAAGAAATCTCTAACAATAACTGTTAACTAATTAGGAAAAAATGATAATAGAGATCTAAATTTCTATATTGGGTAAGTTAAAGCTAATGAATTTACCTTGAATATGTAAAAACTTGTTTGTCAAGTAACATTAGTCTTCTGAGGCTGCTATCACAAAATGCCATAGAATAGGTGGTTTAAACAATATAGACTTCTTTTCTCACAGTCCTGGAGACTGAAAATCCAAGATCAAGGTGCCAGCAGAATGGTGTCTGATGAAAACCATCCCTTAGTTTGCAGACAGCCACCTTCTTGCTTTATATTCTCATGACCTCTTCTTTGTGTATGCAGAGAGAGAGAGAGAGAGACTGCAAGAGTGAGCCAGCTGTGGCGTCTCTTCTCATGAGACACTAATCCCATCAGATCAGGGTCCTGCTGCAATGACCTCATTTGACCTCAATTTATTCCTCACTCCAAATACAGCTATACTGCTGGTCAGGACCTCAACAAATGAATTTGAGAGGGACATACACATTCAGTCTATAACATAAGCATTTAAAATTTGTGACGATGCTGATAAAAATAAAAGTTATTTGAAAAAAATGATTTACTTTGAAAAGTATTAACATTACATATGAAATTTTACTCCAGTTAAGAAATACTATTTATTTAAAACATTTTGATTCAGATACATTATAGGAGTATAGGTATGTAGTTGAAAAATGTCTATTTTGTTATAGTCACGAAATTAAAAATAACCGCCTTGTCCTCAGTCTAAGATTCTAGACACATTTTAAAAAGCATTTTGAAATGTCTTTGATAAACATAGATGAAGATGAATCAGCCTATATTTATGATATGAAACTCATATATAAATATGAGTGTGTATGATATTTTAAAACACATATCTAAGGGTTTAATAGCCATCTCAAAGTCATTAAGTGGAATACAACAGACTTTAAATGTTTCTTTCAAAATAAGTAATCCTATATTCGTTAACAGTAGTTCCTGAGAGATTATCTCAGAATTAAGAAAGGAGAATGTCAAACTATTTAAAATACAAATGCAATTATTGACTCAGCTTTTAATGTGGAAGGGCCAACTAGAATATAGTAGTTATCAAATACTTATTTAATTCACAAAAAAATTATGGAGCTTATATTTGTTTCAAAGAATATGTATTGGAATACAGTGTCAGTGGAAAAAGTTTTGATTTACATAATAAATATATTGAAGAGAAAAATAAGCCTCCAACTTCACTGCACACTAGAATTGATTAATGGGATTAGTGGGCAAGTGAGGACCAGAAAAACAGAATTGGAGAGACAGTGAATGCTTTTAGAGGAAAAGAGGCTGGCACTACTTTCTGAAAGAAAAAGAAACAGTAGAAGAGAGAAGAGAAAGTGAAATATGAGAGAAGAAAAGTGAAGAGAGAAGCAAGGCGTGTGGAAAGCTGGAGACATCTGTAGAGTTGCTATAAGCCACTGTGACTTGTAACAGGTAGATGGGTAAAAGGATTTTAACTGAGTTTCATTGTTTTCTGTGATGTAATCCCTTTGTCAACCTCCAGAATACTCTTACAAAGACAAGTGTTTCAAATATAATCTTATTTGTGTTGGACATGTACTCATGTGCACCTGTACATTTTATAGATCTCATACTGACATGAGCCCTCAAATGGCATCAAAGCATCCCAGGTTTATTTAGGTTACATGACACCAAAGCCAAAAACTTCCAGGTGGCAGGAAATTGTTGAGTAGCATGAATAGGTAGGAAGTATAAAAGCTGGATAGAAACAGAGATTTTATAATTCTACAGTCCCAAAATAGACAAAGAATAACATTATAAAGACGAAAATCCATTGACAGAGCTGCTGACACTGGCACACCCCCCATCCCTCCCCTCATCTCCCTTCTCTTGTCCTTTGTTTTCCTGATTTTGTAATACAAACTTCAAATAAGTTTGGAGAGGGTGTCACCAGACTTGAAGGCCTGTGCTGAGCAGGTAATTGGACATTTCAGAAATTCTGGACCAATGACTGTAACACAGTCCCAACATACTGGCACTGCATAAGACCTTTGAAACTATTGCAATAAGAGTGTGGGAAGGAAGGAAACTCTAGGACTATTTGAAGTTAAAAATTTCCATGACTTCAGTGGAAGGGGCATAAAAGCAAAATTAGTTTTAGTCACGGAAAAGAGAGAGAATAATTTTTTCTTGCAGACAGTTTATGGATTAGATTAGTATTTATTACACATTGCTAAAAATTTTCATGTGTTGCATGAACTATGCCATGAACCAATTACAAGCCTTAAAAATGTAGCATTCATTTTGATGCAGGTGTTCTGACCTTGTGGAATAACTGATGTTCAGAGAGTAGGTGTCTTCTCAAAAGTGACTGCTGATTTCAGCAACGCCACTGAACTGATGAGACTGAGTTAACAGAGTACCGTGGAGTCCATAGTCCTAACCAAATGTATTAGCCTGGAAAGGGAAGAAAACACATGAGTAAAGGATTGAAAACAATTTCTGAACACTTCAAATTCTCTTAATTTCAGGAGAAATACCTAGAACGGGGTGGGGGGCAAATGAAAGAAATTTTTCAAAACCTTACCTTGGAATTTCTTTATTCTACTTACATGAGCACAGGGAGCTACATAGAGTTATCACAAATAAAACTTCTGCTATAGATTTTCACAGTCCCAGTGCTTAAGCCAAGTTTGGCCTAATTAGGTAGTTTGCTTGACAAGCAAATGCTAAATAAATGAGAGAAAAAGCAAAAGAAGTACAAAAATGTGAATGCTTTATGCAGGACAGGTACATCACAGTTTGCTCATTCCTTTTGTTATTCCTTTATCTTGTGTGACCTAGTTTACTTGTTTCTTTTATACACCTAGCTCCTCTAAAGCATTTCTGTCCACCTGCTTTGTAGGCTAATTGGCATTTTGTTTTGTTTCCCCAAAACATTATCATTGAATTAAGTGTCAGATTGAGACTTTTAAGAGTACAAATTTGTCTAAAACTTGAAGGGTCCGAGTTTTGACCCTGCATGGCTATGGCACAGTTTCACAGATTCTGACAGAAGACATGGAATTCCTCTGTCAGAGACAAAGGATTTCACTACTCCTAGCAGAGCAGAAAGCATGAGGTTTATGTGTAGATTCAGGAAATTCACTACTACTAGCAGAGCAGAAAGCATGAGGTTTATGTGTAGATTCAGGAAATTCACTACTACTAGCAGAGCAGAAAGCATGAGGTTTATGTGTAGATTCAGGAAATTCATTCATAAATACTAAATTCCACATGAAAAATGATAACATAAAAACTTAGCCTTATTAGAAATCAAAGAAATACACATTTGATGAAACACTATGTTACTCAAATTTCCAAGGATTTTGTTTAAAATATTAATCCTTAAGTTGTATCAGATGGAGGAAGCTCGTATGCAGTCAATACAATTGTAATAATTATAGGTAATGAAGGCAGCCTTCCATAATTAACCAACAATCATAAGTAGTATGCTTTGAATCAGTATGTTTATTTCTATGATTTTGTTCATTGCATGTTTAGAAATGTTCGAAATAACATATGAGCAAAGAATAATCTAAAGTTGTGAGAAATTTTAAACATTGTTTACAGTGTTAGCAAATGGTTAAAAACATAGTTAATGGTATGAGAAGAACTAGAATATATTGAATACTTTTTATCTTGCAGGCATTGCCCCATGTGAGATAGACACCTATCAAACATAGTTTTTCATTAATCAGTGTAATGCTGTATATAGATAGTTATAATTACTTTTGTATTACAGAAAAGAAAACAAGTTTGAGGAAGTATGCATGTAAATATAATCCTGTTTGTGTGTTTATATTAAAAATATATCAAGGTATTTCTATTATTTAACCCTGGATGCCCAGAGAATGTGTTCGTAAATGTTATTTAATAGGATAAGATAGTGTTTAAAATAAAAAGTATTAATAAATTTTAATAAAATAATGTATACTAGGAATAAAAGATCAAATGCCACCTAGTATCTGAATCAGGGAAAGCAATTAACAAATTATTTCAACAGTGAATATTTATTCTCCTAATAGGGTTAAACATTTGTTTAAAGATGATGACCTAGTTTCATTAACATCATCACTGCATGTAAACAGTGTGATTATTTTCACAAATATTGCAGAATTACTCACATTTTAAACCTCACAGCAGGACTCTGTAATCATGGCAGAAGGTCTTGCTAAAATGAACAGTATTTCTTTCCCAATAGAACCACAAGTAGACAAATGAAGATACTATGAATAATCATGGCTTCCATAAAACAGCAGTAATGTTAATTTAGTATAGTTTAAGACATATCTCTTGAGGAAATTCTGAGAAAAAACAAATAGTATTTGTCTGAAGTGACTGCACAGCAAAAAAGTAGAATAATTATCTTAGTATCAGAAGTATCAGAATAAGAAATGTATCATTTGCCAATTTTTTAACCGAAGCTTACATTTCTGAAACTTTATTTGTGGACATGAAACATTTATTGAAGTATAAAGCTATATATTCTTTTTGACTTTAGTAAAATGAGATTAGCACATGAATTTTTCAAGGGACTTTTATTTATGGAATATATATGTGTGAAGTAAACATAAACTTCAATGGTTTGAATTTTGAGAAGTAAACAAGAAGATAATTTAAAGGACAAACTCTTCATCTTTTCTTTCGCTCTCACAAGTTTTTTCTTTTTAATTCACACGATGTTAAAGATAGGTCATTTTGGTGAAAAAAAGATTAATTAAAATACATTTACATAAAATATATATTTTATAAGCAAAGATTCTTAAAGTTTGAGTGAATAACAACATTGAAATAGAAGATAAACTAATATATTACTATGTATTAGATGAATGGTGAAGGATAGTGCCTCTAAATACCAGAAGTAATAATATTTCCTCTTGACTGTTTAATGGTTTCACTTAATTTTTTTTGTTTTATTTAATTATCTTGATCATTTTCTTCAAAAAGATAAGTGTCATTTGTAAAAATATAGTATTTTACCATCAGCAACTGTGAAGGGTCTGGAATTTTCCCTACTTGCAATCTAACAAATTAGCAAAGCACAATTTCATTGATGATGACAGAAAAGATGAAATGCCTAGGTCAGAAAGGGAAGACATTATTACTACTAGAAATAACAGTAGATGCAGCTATCAGTATTTTTGATGCCAGTTTCTGGATCCTCCATTCCCATGTCATCACAGGAAGAAGATTAGGTGATCCCTTTACACTCAGTAGGTGCAATAAATGGGAGGAATCCTGATGTTAGGGAACCAAAACTTTTTTTATACATTAGTTTAAGTTTATTTACTTATTTTGAAAGAGAGAGAGAGAGAGAGAAGAGGAGCAGGGCAGAGAGAGAGGATGAGAAAGAGAGCATTCCAAGCAGGCTCTGCACTGTCAGTACAGAGCTCAATGTGGGGATTGAACTCATGAACATTGAGATCATGACCTGAGCTGAAATCAAGAGTCAGCCACTTAACCAACTGAACCATGTAGGCAACCCATACCCAATCTTTTTATACTGGACACTATGCACAATCACCTTTTGTTCTGGAGGGAGACACTACCTATCTTCCAAGCTGTTTGCTATAAAAACATCTTTATAAAAGATAATCCACAGTAATATAATCAGTATTTCTGATCACAAAAAGTGCTAAAACACATGGACTCATGGCAACAAAAAGAAATAAAAGGCATCCGAACTGGCAAGGAGAAAGTCAAACTTTCATTCTTTGCAGATGGCATGATACTTTGTGGGGAAAACCCAAACGATTCCACCAAAAAACTGCTATAACTGATCCATGAATTTAGCACAGTTGCAGGATATAAAATCAATTGTACAGAAATCAGTTGTATTTCTATTTACCAATAATGAAGCAGCAAAAAGAGAAATCAAGGAATTGCTCTCATTTACAATTGCACCAAAAGCCTAAAATACCTAAGAATAAATCTAAGCAAAAAAGTTAAAAATCTATACATTGAAAACTATAGAATGAAATTGGAGAAGACACATGCAAAAAATGGAAAAACATTCCATGTTCATCGATTGGAAGAAAAATATTGTTAAAATATTAATACTACTCAAAGCAATCTATACATTCAATGCAATCCTTATCAAAATAACACCAGCATCTTCACAGAGCTAGAACAAACAATCCTAAAATTTGTATGGAACCAGAAAAGACCCTGGATACCCAAAGTAATGTTGAAAAAGAAAACCACACCTGGAGCTATCACAATTCCAGACTTCAAGCTGTATTACAAAGCCGTAATCATCAAGATGGTATGGTACTGGCACAAAAACAGACGCATAAATCAGTGGAACAGAACAGAGAAGCTAGAAATGGACCTACAAACGTATGGTCAACTAAACTTTGATAAAATAGGAAAGAATAACCAATGGAAAAAATACAGTCTCTTCAGCAAGTCATGCTGGGACAACTGTACAGCAGCATGCAGAAAAATAAACCTGGTATCACCTTCTTACACAAAATACACAAAAATAAACTCAAAATGAATGAAAGACCTAAATGTAAGACAGGAAGCCATCAAAATCTTAGAGGCAACATCCCCTTTGACTTTGGCCTTGACATATCTCCAGAAGCAAGGGAAACAAAAGCAAAAATAAACTATTAGTACTTCATCAAGAGAAAATCCTTTATCAAGGAAACAATTAGCAAAAACTAAAAGACAACCAACAGCATGGGAGAAGAAATTTGCAAATAAGATACCAGGTAAAGGCTTAGTTACTATCAAACATCTATAAAGAACTTATCAAACTAAAAACCCAAAAAACCCCAAATAATCCAGTGAAGAAATGGTCAAAAGACATGAATACACACTTTCCAAAGAATACATTCAGATGGCTAACGGACACATGTAAAGACGCTTAACATCATTAATCAACAGGGAAGTACAATCAAAAACAGAAGACCACCTCACTGCAGTCAGAAGGGCTAAAATTAACAATGTAGGCAACAACAGATGTTGATGAAGATGCAGAGAAAGGGGAAAACCCTATTGTGTTGCTTGTGGGAATGCAAATTGGTTCCGTCACTCTGGAAATAGTATGGAGGTTCTGTAAAATATTAAAAATGGAATTACCCTTTGATCCAACAATTGCACTACTAGGTACTTATCTAAAGGATACAAAAATGCTGATTCGAAGGGGCACATGTACCCAAATGTTCATAGCAGTATTATCAACAATAACCAAAGTATGAAGAGCTCAAATGTCCACAACTGATGTATGGATAAAGAAGATGTGGTATATGTATATAATGGAATATTACCCAGCAATCAAAAAGAATGAAGTCTTTCCATTTGAAACAATGTGGATGGAACTAGAGTATATTATGCTAAGTGAAATAAGTCAGTCAGAGGAAAACAAATATCATATGATTTCAGTCATATGTAAAATTTCAGAATCAAAACAGATGAACATAGGGGAGGGAAGCAAAAGTAACATAAAAACAGAGAGGGAGACAAAACATAATAGACTCTTAAATATAAAGAACAAACTGAAGTTTTCTGGCTCGGTTTTGGGTGGGGGGATGGGCTAATGTATGATAGGCATAAGCAGGGCACTTGTTGGGATGAGCATTGGGTGTTATATGTAAGTGATGAATCACTAAATTCTATTTCTGAAGTCATTATTACACTATATGTTAACTAACTTGGATTTAAATTTAAAGAAGAGAAAAATAAATCTTTAGAAGCTGTAAGTGTACTATAAAAGAAAAAGAAAAAGCTTATTTGGGAAAAGATCTGCTTCCAGGCTCTGTCACTTATTGACAGAGGTCATCTGCTTGTGCTATTAGAACTGAAATCTTCATTTTCATGCTGGGTGTTGACTGGCATTCAGTCATAGCTCTCAGAGTCCATCACAGTTTCTTACCATTTGATCTCTCCATAAGCCCTTTCATAAGAGGCAACTTACATCTTCAATCTGGCAAGGAGAAGGTCTCTGTTTCCAGTGTGTTAAGACAGAATTTTATAAAACATAATCACAGGAGAGAGTGGTTTCCCATCACTTTAGATATGTAGCATACTCTAATCAATTGACTTCCTGCTATTTTTGCCACATAAAAATGGTTAAAATGAAGTCATAGATCCACTCATAATCAATAGAATGGACACAAAAACATAGGAATTAGGAAGCAGGAATTACTGGGGAACAAGAGTCAACCTAGAGTCTGCCCATCACACAACTCTAAATGGAAAAAAAAAAGAACTAAAAGATAATGCATATATACAGTTGATATTGAGAGTCTAAAGCATAATACCCTTGAATATGATAATGTACAATATTATTGAAATTAGCTTAAATGAGGTTTTAATGTGCACATATATATTCATAAGACACAAGAAGACATGGTTAAAAACTTTTCTAAGAGAAGCAAACTCAAAGTGAAGCTCGAATTTTCTTTGGAGTTGTGAAAATGAGATAGCACATGAAACTATAAACTGTGTTGTTAAGTTGAGTTGATTATTGAATTCTTAAACAGAAATTTGCTGGATATGACAAGTATTATACTTTCTCTGAGAAAACCACATTTCTTCAGCCAAGATAATGGCTACTGCATTGCCATGGTGTTTCCAATCAATTGTTAGTATTAAAAAGTACTTTGGTCTGCTGAATTAGACAAGTGTGCCAAAGCAATTCAATGGAAAAAGGATACTCTTAAAAAAAAAAAAAGATCCTGGAACATTTAGAAAATAACGAACCTCAATAGACACCTCACACCATATAGAAAATTATTTCAATAGGGACTATGGACCAAATTCAAAAATGTAACACTACAAAGCTCCTGAAGAAGACAAAGGAGAAAATATTTGTGACCCCGCCTTTGATGATGTATTTTTAGATATAATACCAAATACTCAAACCACTTTGAAAAAGTTGAATATTGGGGTGCCTGGTGGCTCAGTTGGTTAAGCGTCCGACTTCAGCTTAGGTCATGACCTCACAGTTTGTGGGTTCGAGCCCCGTGTCGGGCTCTGTGCTGACAGCTAGCTCAGAGCCTGGAGCCTGCTTCAGATTCTGTGTCTCCCTCTCTCTCTGACCCTTCCCTGCTCAGGCTGTCTCTCTCTCTCTCAGAAATAAATAAAACATTAAAATTTTTTTAAAAGTTAAATGTTATAAAAATCTGTAAAAATTGTAATTTATCAAAATTAAAACAAAACCTTTGCCTTGTGAAAGACATTATTAAAAGACAGTAAAGCCAAGGCATAAACTGCAAGAAAATATTTGGAATCACATATCTAATAAAGATCTCATCTACAATATATAAACATTCCTTGAAAATAATCAATAAAAAACCAACAAATATGTGCAAAATATTTGAACAATTTTTTTACCAAAGAAGATATATAGTTGACAAATAAGTATATAAAAAGACACTCAACATCATATAATGTCACTTAAATGCAAATTAAAAACATAGTGTGACACCACTATTTACCTATTTGAATGACTAGAATCCAAAATGCTGACATTAACAAATGCTAATGAAGATACAGATCAACAGGAACTTTCATTAATGGCTATGAGAATACAAAATGGTACATCATCTTTTAAATACAGTTTGACAGTATCTTATAAGTTTAACCATAGAAATTAGATGACCCAGCAATTGTAACTCTTATGTAACAGAGATGAGTTGGAAATTATGTTCACAGAAAATTCTGTACATTACTATATATAGCAGCTTTATTGATAACCATCATAAACTGGTAGCAATCATGATATTAATCAATGTATATACAAATAAACAATATATTTGTACAATGGACTATTACTCAAAGAAATACAAGGACTGAACTATTAATTCATAGAACTATACAAATAAATTTAAGTGCAATTTTCTAAGGAAAAGAAGCCAGATACAAAAGGCTACACACATATTGTATGTTTTCACTGTCATGCTATTCTAGAAGAGGCAACACTGAAGAAAAGGATGAAAAAAGCTTAGAAGTCCTAGCAATTGGGAGCAGAGTTGGTTGTCTCTCCTGATGGGAAATTTTAGGGCAACAAATACATAATTTGATGCATTTCTAAAAACACAACCTCTAAGCCCAAAAATGTAGTTTATAGTATAAAAATTAAACACACACACACACACACACACACACACACACACGGCAATGTAGATCACATGATACAATATATACTGTGAAAGATTAATCTCTCTCATACATTTATGACCTAACTTCACTAAAGAGCATGAGAGAAAAGAAGCTGAACTATTTAACTTTGAGAACAATGTCTATTTTACTGGAAATTCTAAGTTCAAAGGCAAACAGAGCTGTATTTTAGTTGGTCTTTTTTAAAAATTTCATGTGAGTAGAGTTTAATAATTCTGAAAGAACTCTATATGAATACTAGCGTTGACAAAGGAAATAAATGGAAGATAATGAGAGCCTGATTTTCTCTGTCAGAAAAAACACACTGAAATAAGCAGGAGAGTAAAACTAGAATAAATTCTGTCATAATATATTAAAGTCTGAGATATCATTATATATCTGTGTTGTTTAATATGCACACAGATTACAGATATGGTAGTAATTATATGTTTATATGAATTTTTATATTTAGACGTCTTTCCTACTTCTCTCTGTTAAGAGAATCAAAAAGCAGAGGCGCACTAGCAGCAACAAAAAATTCCAGCACTCAGATTCTGATTTATAAATATTATTCTACAATAAGCAGAAAATGACTAAATTTAGGTCTGTTGCAAGGAAAATGCAACACGAACTTAGGACATCTTGTAGTGCCAGGAAGTAAGGAATTTCTCACTAAGCAGAGATGGCAGATCAAGAGAATATGGGAACCAACCTGAAAGGGCTCTCAGTGCCAAAAATCAAATAATTTGTATAATAAAATATATTTATTTGTGTAGTAAAATAAATCAGTATTGGATTATAACATTCTATTAGTTTTTCCTTGTTGTAATAACACAAATTTAGGGACTTAAAATCACAGGAAAAAGTACTTTTAAGAACTTGTATGGGGTGAATAAACTCATCAAGGTAATCCAGGATATTCCCTCTATATCGAGGCCCTTAACCTTAATTACGTCTCCAGTTTCTTTTGCCACGTAAAATAACGTGCCCCAGTTGTAGGAATCGAGGAGTCATTGTCCTGCCTATGAACACAAACCAAAACACATCACAATTCCATACTGATATAAATCTACATTTAAATATATACATAAATAGAAGATAAGGGACAATTCTTTTATTACAGAGAATTTCAAATAATATATGTAGATACACCCCTCTCTAGGAGGTAGAGCCTTTTGGAGAACTGAAATTAATGACTCATTTCTACAGAGAAAAGTGTACAAGGGGGAATGTAGTAACAGTGGAGTGGAGAAGCCTGTCAAATGGTATCTTAACCAAGTGATCAAAGTTAACATCACCGACTATAAGTCATATTTATATCATGTATCCCTGGTATGATATGTTAAGAAGGCATTTTACTTCTGTGGTCACTCTATTGACCCACAACCTGTCCACTCAAATAATAGTAACAGCTAACATTAATCGTGTGCCACCCATTTCTGAAGTACTTTACATGTTCCAGTTCATTTAACATTCACAACAATCCAATATATCCCATTTTATGAGTGGGGACACTTGATCACGTTTATGATCCTAATAAATAGCAGGGTTGGGATTTTAACCAGAGCTGTTTGACAGCACTGTAGGTCATCTTTATCATTTGGCTACCCTGCCTCACTCAGAAATGAAGCAATTGTGTACAGCTGCTGTGCAAGTGTTTCTCAAGCCCAGGACAGCTCTCTTTTTTTCTGTCTAGTAAGACATTTCTAGTCACAACCTAAAGGCTGTATAATTAATTTTTAATATTTTTAACAACAGCTTTATAGAAAGTTCATATACCATAGCAATCTCCATTTTAAAATATGTGAATATATTTAGGATATTAACAGTTGTACAGACATCACTGTTATCTAACTCTAGAACATTTTGATGATCCCTAGAAGAAACTTCGCTGCACTCACATTCATCATGCCCTTCCCCTACAGTGTCTGGTAACCACTAATCCATTTGGGTCTCCATGGATTCTCTTCTACAGGACATTTTCTATAAATATAATCATGTAATATGTTGTCATTTGTGACTGGCTTTTTTTCACTTAGCATAATGTTATCAAGATTCATTCATGTTGTATTAGAATTTCATTAAGTTTTTATTGTCAAACAATATTCCATTGAATGGATGTACAGTTGAATACATTCATCAACTGATGGGCATTTAAACTGTTCCCACTTTATGGCTTCTCTGAACCACAATGGATATTTATGTATAAGCTTTGTGTGAAAATGTATTTTCATTTGTCTTGACAGACAACTAGAACTTAAATCATTGGGTAGTTAAACATAGTAAATCTATGTTTAATAACTTGATGAACTGCCATACTGTTTTGCCAACTTGGCTGTACCATTTTACACTTCTACCTGCAATGTATAAGAGTTATAATTTATCCACATCACCAACACTATCATTGTATTTTTGATTATGGTCATGCAGTGGGTACAAAGTGTTATCTCCTTGAGGTTTTGATTTTCATTTCTCTAATGACTAATGATGTTAAGCATTTTTTTAATGTGATTAATGGCTACATGTATTCATTCTTGGGAGAGATGCTTATTCCAAATTTTGGCTAATTTTTAATAGGATTATTTAGATTTTTATTTTTGAGCTGTATGAACTCTCTGTGCATTTTAGATACAAATCCATTATTAGATATATAATAAGCATATGATATATGGGTTTTCTTTTCACTTGCTTTCTTGGTGATATTCCTTAAAGTACAAATATTTTTAATTCTGATTGATTAGAATTTATCTATATTTCAAATTTTGCTCCTTGTGCTTATGATGTCATATATAAGAAACCATTACCTAACTCTGGGTCACCAAGACTTACTGCTCTGGTTTCCTCTAAGAGTTTTATGATTTGGGGGCGTCTAGGTAGCTCAGTCAGTTAAGCGTCTGACTTCGACTCAGGTCATGAACTCATGGGTTGTGAATTTGAGCCCCGTGTCAAGCTCTGTGCTAAGAGCTCAGAGCCTGGAGCCTGCTTTGGGTTCTGTGTCTCCCTCTCTCTGTTCATCCCTTGCTCACATTCTGTCTCTCTCTCTCAAAAATAAATAAAGATTAAAAAATAAAAAAAGAGAGTTTTATGGTTTTAATTCTTATGTTTGGGGGTAATGATTAACTTTGAGTTAATTTTTGTGTGTGGTTTAAGGAGGCGTTCAATCTCATTCTATTCTAAGTGGAATCCTGTTGTCCCAGCACTGTTTGTTAGA